>NW_008600846.1:0-17084 GCF_000691845.1 Merops nubicus
GCGGGCTCTGCTCACCACAACAGTAGTATATCTCTCTTAATGGTCCAACATTTTTAACAGATGTGCTCTATGATTCTAGCTGAGCTATGGAATGCCCAAATTATAGGCAAATGTACAAGAGTCCATGCCTGCTAAGGACCATTATAGTAGGGAAGTGGTAGGCTCTACTTTTAACTGGAAATACATTTTTAGCCTGAATACATTGGAAATATCATTTGCTGATGAAAAGATCAACACCCATGTCCATACAGTAGAGAGCTCTAGTTCCATAATAATGGGAGATACTGACTCTGTCTTCAAGAGTGCTATTGAAATATGCAGAATTAGAAAATTTTAAGGTGTCAGAGAACGACAGCCTGTAATGGGAAAGAATTGAAAGGACAAAAAAGGGATTTTTTTTAGCGTAATCCACATGTCCTTGGACAAAATGCTATAGCAGTTTGTATAAAAACAAGAGGGGTTATTATCAATGAAAAGAAATCCTCAACACCTCAGCAAAATGGGAAAAAAAATCATGGATTTCTATAACAATAAAATGTGGAAACATGCAATAAATTACCTGTTTGGTGGCATGACCTTTCGTATCACTCATTACAATAATGCAGGTATTTCCAATCTTAACTGGGTAGTATCAGAGTGTCAGACAACCTTTTCAAACAGATATCCCAAAATATTTTCAACGATACTTGACCCAAATATCCACTGGAAAGTTTTTTCTTAGAAATTTGAGTTCACTATTTTTAATTGACAGGATAGAATTTGAAAGACATTTATTCTCATGTATTTATTCTCATGTGTCCTCATGTATTATGCATGCTCATATATCAGTTATTAGAGTAATTGGCAGCAAACTGGAAATACACAGTTTAAGGGCTCCCGTAAAATTGTAGGAACAAGAGAGTTATTGCTCACCATCCATAAATATGGCAATAAATGATGACTACAGCATTGCTTTTTGTATATTCATATGTACCTCATAAGTACTTGGAGCCTAAATCTGACAGATAAATAATTGTCAGTGATTTAAGGAACAGAAAAGATAATTTTGTTCTATTCAGTTTGACATCCAGTGTAACAGAGGTCACAGATCCTCATTCTGAGAAAAATACATATTAGAGATATAGTGTACTGGAGAATATGGGTTCATTACGTTGTGACAGATAGAAGACTTGGGAAGGACAGAAATGTCAGAGAATATTATATTAGCATGTGATGTATATTATGGACACTCAGACTTTTTTGAAGTTATTAATGCACACTTGGGCTGCCATGGTTATAGCTGGTGGTAATTAATGCAAATCTTATTAGCCAGAAGTCTTGTAATAGGGTAAAACAAACCTACTTATACCCACAGGCCTGACCTATAGTGGAGGTAAAGCACGCAGAGAGAAAGTTGTAATCTCAGGTCATGGCATGAATTCACACCATTCCAGGGCTGACATGAAAAAAGGACATAAAGAAACAGGCTGACTAACCTGGATCCCCATTATGGATCTGGTTGGGATGATGGTTTAAAGCATACCTACTTTATCCTATCAGGCTTTATGAGCCAAAAGAAGCCTGCAGGAGTACAACTGTAAGATAGTTCATAAAACTGCTGGGCATAATCACAGTGAATCACAAAAGGATTAAGGACCAAATCAGTGGTCAGAAGGGAGATGAACATAATGTCTCACTTGAGAAAGATGACCAACAGTTTGACATTCAGTATTTGTTCTGAGAAAGCCAGAATGATCAGTGGTATCATTAATCTGGTAGATAGGGCACAAATATATTTGGCATTGTGTAAAACAAGAAATCTGCCTCAGATAATGAGAAAACTGTTACAAGTTTACTTTGATACTACAAAAAATATTTTTTTTGCCACACTGTATTTCCATTTGAGTGTACTTCTATGAAATTGTAATAATTAGGGTCTGATATTTTGCTACAAAATTGAAATGAGATCTCCTTTATGTAATTTGTAAAGTCAGATTCTGGGTATGTTTTTAACAGCTGCCAGGCAGAATTAGTGCTTTCTGACAAATGAAACAAATACTGTAACCAGAGTTTTCTAACTACGGAGAAACAAGAGGGTTTGCTGCATCAGTGAACTGGTCCATTTGTATGCCTTTTTGAAAAAAAAAAAAAAAAATTATTTACCTCCTCCCCCCCACTACCATTTTGAGTGAAACAAGCAATGGAATACTCCAGGAATAAGTTCATGACTGTCACAAAACACTGGAATTCAGCATGATAATGAGCCAATTTGTGTGGAAATGAACTTGTTAATGCTAATGTTTTGCTGACTCCCAACTGATTCAGGACCTCTTTAATAAAATTCACAACAGAAGGAGGGGAAGTTCATGAATTTTGGAATTATTGAGAGAAGAAACAAAAGTGTCTATTCCTTATTCATATTCCAAATTCAGTGATCTACCTGTGTTCTGATAATCCAGTCTCAGAATATACTTTGGGAAACATCAGTTCATACAGAAGATCTCATAGTTAAATTTTAGAAATTCCCATTAGGTGAAAAAGAAAATATGGATTGTTTAAAATTTTAAATTCTTTCTGAGCGAAACTCTTCTTGACTTTCATGCGAACAGGCTTTTCAAGGTGAAGAAAATAGGCCTTTTATAGAAGAAATATCAAGAACAATTTTGCAAAATATTGATACATATGTAGTATTTCAGACATATACACAAATCTGTCCTTCATGGAAATGATGTTTCTACAAAGGACATTTCCTGGCAGCGTTTACCAATATCACAAATAATTTCAACAGCAAATCCATATAATGCAAATCCAACTTTTTTTTTTTTTTTTTTTTTATTAAATAAACCCATAAAAAAGCAGGGAAGAGCTGCAAGATCTACCAGAATGGTAATGCGTTAAGTTTTGTTATCTCAGAGGAGTGTTGAGAGTTTTATCACTGTGAGCTGCAAAAAGTTTAGAAAACTACTGCTGTAAGGTATATTGGAAGAGCAGAAGTTCACAAGGTATGTGCACTTCAGATAAACATCTCAACACTTAACTCAGAAATATTAGGCTAGAAATCTTGTTCTTGTGTGCTTGCATAAGGAAGTGTAGAATTGCATCACATGAAGTTACAACTATTTTATGAAGATTAGAATAATTAATTTTTTTTTTAAGAATTATCAAAAGAAATTTGCATTGACTTTATTTTTAAGGACTGCTATTTATTAGATTAGGTTAAGACGATACAGGACTCAATTAACACTTTATAATTATTTTACTTACTTTAATTCATACTTAAAAGCTCTCATTACCTGAATTAAAATTTTAGGAAATCATTCTTCTTGGTGGTACAAATTATTTCAGTCGAAATTACATTAACATGTATTGTTCTATTACCATGGTCAATACAATTCTATTTCTTTGCTACTGAGCTACAGGTCTAGCAAGAAACAGGGACAAACGAATTTAACAAAAATATACATGTCTTCTTTCTAAATCAATAATCAAAATTTATAATAATAATTTTATCAGTGTGACAAGTGTACAGTGGTACTACCCTTCACACAATCTACTCAATAATTTTCCCTGCTTTTTCTTTTTTTTTTTTTTTTTATTAAATGGAAATGCCTTGAGTGGATCAAAAGTCTTTGGCTTCATATCTGGAGTAGGATATGTAGGAACATGATGACTTCTTAGCCTAACACCTAGCATTACTTCACAGTCATTTATCTTTTTGCTAAGGTAAAATATCACAATTCATTTTCATTTCAGCTTAGCCATTCCAAAATTTTCAGCTTGCTGATGGTTTGTATGAAGATCAAACAATGTAGTTAGGAGGAGTAAGTGGCAGTGATATAATTATGTATAATTTAATGTATTTTGTCTGCAATTTCTGCAGGCTAGTTTTTAATGACTGGTGTAACACTGAGTTGTTGTGCTGCTGAAAAGTTACTCCAGAAAATGTTTTGACCCTGCAGCATAGCTCAGAGTTAACTGAGCTAATTTTAAGCAAGTAGTACTATGAACAGGATAAAGCAGAACATCCAGGACTGCATAAAGGTTGTTCTTATTACCAAACAAGTTCATTTTAATCCAGTCGAGGTATCTCTGTACTGCTATATTTTATTTACATATATGAGAGATATTTGATTCATGCTTATCCTTTTGCCTCCTCACCTTAAAAGTGTAGTCAAATGGCAATTATGTTTGCACCAGTCAACACTATTCACTGAGCCCATGATCTGCTTCCAAGATCCCTGTTTTTAAGTGATGGTAGATGTGACAATAGGCAGGTTACAAATCACATTTATTGTACTGATGACTTACAGAAAACCCTTGCCCCTGAACATCCAAAGAATTTTTCCTTGCACTTGGGTTTCTCCATCCATTGCATCGTGTCACAGAAAATGAGCAGAAAAGATCTAGTTAAAAGTGTATAGCTGCAGACAGATTTGTGAGCATAGTTTGCATCCTGTTCTCTACCCACCTCTTTTTTAAGGAGAGGGAGGTTTTGCAAATAGCAGGAATATGATAATTTTGGTAGCAAAATTTTCTTCCAGAGCAGAGTTGAAAAGAGTCACCTGCATACAGAAAAGACTTTACTTGTGAGCAAATTACCATCAAGAAATGCTGTTTTCCTTAAAGAGCTCTAATGTTGATTTTACCTGTCAATACCAGGTGAATGAATAGCTGTCCACACATGTTATTCACTCAACAACGGTCAGTTAATGATAAAAAGCTTTAAGTTATTTCTTCAGATTCTGTTTATATGCTGTCTTCCGTTCAGCATCTGCAGCACAGAGTGGGTGGAAAAAAAATTTCATTTTTGGGAGTGTCTGAAGTCTACTGCACTTCAACGGAGATCCAACTGCACATAGAGCAGTTGATCTACAGAAGCATATTTTGCACAGATAGAACACATAATAGAAAATGTATTTCAGTGATCAAATTTTCCCCTGTGCAGAGAAATATGTTCCAGATAAGCTTCAAAACCACATACTTTAGCACTAGAAGAGATAGAGCAGTTTATGCAGGTGGATAAAAGACCTATAATCTTGTTAGGACTGGTTATATAATAGATGGAATTTCTTTGAGTATTTAGGCCTTTATTTATAAAGTTCATAAATCACCTGAACAGAGAATTCAACCTTGAAAAGCTTAAACTTGCTGACAAAACAAAACTTTGTATAGTGAAAGAAGTATAACCAAGAGTTAAGTAAGTAGTTCTGCTACACAAGGAGAAAAAAAAAAAGTATTAGTATGTGCACCAGCAGACTAATCTCATATTAAAATAGTATTGAGACATTTACAGGAGGAAAAACTAAATCACTGATTGCTTAAAAAGAGAAAACAATTGGGATAAAGCTAAAGTATGACCATTCTGCTCTGTAACTTCATTATGAAACACTGTAGTATTGATCCAGTTTAAGCTGTCAGTCAGAGGATACTGTTAAACATTTTCAGTGTATGAAATCAAGAGAGTTTTTTAAATGAAAATGTTTTCTAAAGTTAAAAACCTGCAGTTCATATAAAACAGTTAATGAATTGCATTAACACCTCAAAACAATATGTAGACCAAAGGTTGTTATTTTGCCTTTTGTTTCTCTTTTCCCCACACCACACACTCCTCAGTAGAGTTGGTGGTGAATCAAGTTCAATGTTACAAAGAAATTTCTCAAGTATGTGTGCATATGTCTCTACCTCAGGCTCCAGTGTCCTACTGACACTACACAGAGAAGTATTCAAGGAAATCAGTAAAACTTTAGTTAGGATCATCTGTCTGTCCAGAAATATTTTCAAGAGATCTTCAACAGCTTGTTGCGTGGTGAAGGAATAATGTAATGAATGCCAGCATGATGCAGGTGTACCACAGCTTCCTGACTCAGATTGGACGGGGAAAGGGGATAAAAATAATTGTTGACTACTACTAACATACAAAAGTTGGAATTGGTAGAACAACTGGCACAGTTTTTTTTCTGTCCCTTTTATCTGCCAGCAAAGGACAAACATCTGTCTGACACAAAGTATTGACAAAAGAAAAATCCAGGAAAAAAAACTCATTTACCAAGCAAATAAATATTTTTGTCTTAAATCATTCCCCTATCTATATTTAAAATCATTAGGATACTCTCTCTCTTTTAAATACTATCCTTCTGAAAGAAATGTAAATTTATGCAACCAAATTACTCTAAAAAAAATATAAAAAGAATAACAAACAAACAAATAAATCACACATACCTCACCTATCTCTGATGTTTTCAGAAATACAGGAACAAAGGTTTTGAAAATATCAAGAAATGACATTCCATCCACATACCGTGTAGCCTTCTGAAACTGCTCTGTAACTCCAAGGGAAAAATCCACCACCCTTCACTGCAACATTCAATTAAACAATTTTGTTACCACTTGGAAAGGTCACCATGCTCTCTTTGTCAAAGCAGTCATTTTCTTTGCCTTGTACCTAATTAATTTAAACTTGGCATATATAATTCTTGAATGACAGCCCTTAACACATTTTGAAACTTTGGCCAATAATGGACAATCATACTGCCTCTCTAAGGGTTTTCCTACAAAAAGAAGATCATTTGCAGCAATCTATGATGTAAATTTATAGTGCAATCATCACATCTTATTAACTTCACCTGCAAACACTCAGTGCTCTGTACCCATGGGGTATTACACCATACTTTGCAAAAGGAGTAAATGGCCTCACAAAAAGACACTTGTAGGTAACAGACTTTTGTAGACAGACAGGCAGTCAGGACTGAGTATTGACAGCACTGTAAATTTATCCTCCAATTTATATTAATTCATTTTCACTAACTTGCCTTTATAGGTAAACCTGACTATTTCAAAGCAATGAAATATACAAAACGTTTTATGGTGACTGCTCTTTTCATTTCATTGATTATAATATGTATATACACTGAGGATGATTTTCTTTCCCCCACAACCAAAATCAAACAGAGCCTGTTTCAGAGTTTCTCTAAAAGTGTGATATTCCTCTTTCTTAAGAATAAATAAGCATTTCAGCCTGCTTGTTCAGATAAAACCTTACTGAAACAAGCCAGGGAGCAGGCAAAGAGAAGGTACAAATGGTAGGCACAGAGGAGCCAGTCCAAAATGGGGGGGAGGTTTATAAAAATGTGACTCTTCCAAAAATCTAATTTTTATTCCCAACTACTTCTGAGCACCAAATCTTAACTGAAGCTGCCAGAGCTGAAGAAACTTGTCCTGTGGACATGAAACCTTCAGCAGAGCTAAACACATTACTTCAAAGATGTAATCCAAGAAATGTCCCTGGGGACACCAGGCCTGGAAGACTTGTGAGATTGCAGTGGGCAGTATCCTGACCTCAGCAGTAGCCCTCTGGGTTGGGAGGCAGATGAGCCAGCCTCAGCAGCTAGAAAGCATTAGGACCATTCGTGCATTCTGATGAATAAGAAAGAGAAAAGATGCCATATAGATGTGAAAAAGAAAATCAGTATAATATAATGCTATGAAATGTATGAAGCTGCTGAGGGTGATGTGGATGCTAAGTAAGATCACAATTAAATGTAGTAAGAAAGAGTAGATATTCAAAACCAAGTGGGAATTAACCCATTAAAACAGAAACTCTTGTGTAAATCAAGAGATGATCTTTTAACAGAAGCTTGAAGTCTCTCCAAATGAGTCCTCTATACGAACAGATATAGTGCAAGAGGTTTCAGGTCCAGACTCTTCTTTCATTGTGTTAGTTGCTATTACAAAAATTAATTTGTAAAAGATTGCTCCCTATAATTACTCCCTATAATCTTATTTTATCTTCATCTAAATAAGACTAAACTACTATCTCTTCACAGCCTTGGAACCAGGCTGCTTGTTTTGACTTCCAGATGAAGAAAACCCCACCTTTTTCTTATAACCATCTACAATCTCTTATGGTTGTCATATATTATTTCTTATGTTATCTTATGACAAGATCATGTTTATTCAAAGAATAAGAATCAAGTGAACATACCTCTGTTTCCAGACTTGCTGATAGCACAGAGTTAGTATGGGTACAGAGAAAGGATTAGCTGTTATCCAGATGTCGTTACCGACACCCGATCCCCAGGATCTCTGCCACCCAACCTCTGCCGTTGGGTACCATCAGCAGACACAGGCTTCAATATGAAGGATGTTGCAAATGGCGTTTATTGCGCAGCTGCAATTGCTTATATAGCACAAGCCACACCCACAAGGCCCCTCGTGGGCTAAGTCTGAGCTTTCCGTTACATCACGAGATCTTCCGCACGCCGATCCCTGCCTAGGGTGGGCTCTGCTCACCACAACATCCAGAGAGCTGTTAAGTCTCTTCTGAAGTGTATGCACAAAAGAACATGTGGATTGCTTTGTTTGTGGATTGCTTTGTTTCTTGAGAAAGGATCATTCTCTAGCTAATCAGTAACTGTTTATGTGTTCCAAAATTGTCAGTGATTCAGAATTTTGGTTTGGTATTCTGTGACTTAACAGCAGACCTAAACTAAAGTATGATCAGCTGTTCATCTGCAGATGTTTGGAGAGATGTTAGCCCAGTATATTAGTATGGAGGTGAATAAATGGAAAATATTGTTTTTTAAGTGTAGTTTGAGTATTTTTTCATTGCTAAAATCATATGTAATTAAATATAACTAATTTTCTTTGTAATAAGGTGAATGTTTTGTAAGGAAATCTAGGTATATGTTTATAACAGTAAGAATGATACTTATAATTTGTAGTGTTCTGTATCTCACCAGACACTTGATCTCACAACACTTTGTGATGAAGGTCTATATTCTTCCATCTTTAAACAGGGAGAATCAAACACAATATTCAGAAGAATTTTATCAGTTTTAAAAAACAGCCGAAGTACTTTTATCTTCTACTATTGTGTGTATTCCTAGTCTTCCTTCAACTGGGAATACTCATGTTGACCTCTTCTGTAGATAAGTGCTTCAGCTCATTTGAAGCATTGTATTTAAGAAAAAATTACTGTTTCATTTATATAACTTATCAGGGAAGAAGAAGAAGATTATAAAACATTTCAAAAGATTACTCCTAAGTTCCAGTATTGATCAAAGTACATATTGCTTAAAACTACTGTTAGCATCCTTTTTAGTGAAGCATAATATAGATTATATTAATATAGATAGATAGATATAATTTTATGCACTGAAGATTTTAGGTTTCTTCCACATGAATCATGGTATCATAACATTTACTTTGATGAATACAATGGGAATAATATGTTACATATTATGATATATGTTGTATATATATATATTGCATATTAATATGATTTCATCATGATATGATGAACTGGCTGAGAAAACACAGCAACTTTGTGTTTTCATTTGGAATTTTTGTTTGTATTAGTGTTAAAGACATGGCCCACTTGCAGATCACCAGGCCAATTTGTTCACCTGTGGGCCTCCTGCTGGTTCTTCTCATGTCCAGCTGGATGCCCAGCCCTCCTAGCTGGAGGCAGGCCCAGCACAGCTGATCTGGTGACACATCACAAAGCTAGCACTGCAGGGCAGCACCAGTTCCACTGAACACGTCCAGTCAACAACATCTTCTGGATCAGATCACTGGGCTCTGCACACTAGGCAGCAGCTGAGCTACTCTCTTTGTCTTTGAGTAGGAAATGAAGTATTTCTGTATGTTTTATTTTAAATTAAAGAAATACCTTTATCTTGCTTCATTTTGCCAACATTAGCTCATCTGTCCATTTCCAGTTAAAAACAGTAAAAAGGCAGCCACTGCACTCTTGCAGGTAGAGCACAGGAGAATTTACATGTATTTCCCATTACTGTCAACTCCTGTTGTGTACAGAAGAAGCAGTAATCTTAAAGGCACAAAAGGCAGAAAATCTCAACAATAATATATGCAATGTGAAGCAGAGCAAGTAAGACTAAGGGAGCTTTCTCATAATTCTTATTCCTTGCTTAAGGAAGCATTTGTGTAGTAGTGTAAAAGGCAGTCAATTATCTCTGCAGATCAATTCTCTTATGATCTTTTAAAACCTAGTATTTTTTTTTTTATTTCAGTATTAGGAAGCTGACAAGCCTCATTTGTTCCTGATTTTACATCGGAGGCTATATTTTAGTAAAAAAAGTGAACTTTCTTCCTCTTTAAGTAATTATTATTCACATTACTCAGGCTTGGTTGTGCTATTTGAAACACTAATTACCTGTTAAATGCACAAGCAGAAAAAATATTCCTTTGAGAGAAACAATGTTAATATAAATCCTAACAACTAACGACATTACAGGAAATTTATTTTCTTTGTTATATTGAAGTCCATGTATGATAATGTCAACACAAAGATGTAGTAGAAATACATTCTGTAGCAGACACAGATATGATGTTCCTTTTGGGAGAATTATAGCTGTTGAATAAAAGTCATGCATTTACCTGTATGGACTACAATAAATAAGGAACTTCACTTAAAAAAAAAAAAAAAAAAAAAAACACTAATTAACAAAACAAAACAAATCTCCCATAAGATGTTGATAATAAATAAGATGTCAAGTATCTGAATTTCTGATTCTGGCCTATTGACTGAACCTGGTGATCTTTCATCCATATCTGATGATTTCATATCACAGCTAGAAGTAATATTTTCTCTTCCTTTTCTGCATGTGCATGTTTAGGAGGAGTGTTAGAGGAATCTTCTTACAGCTATTCTGTTGTATGGCTAAGTTATTTATAAATGGATTTAATTTTAATGCTTTAGAGGAGAAATGGCTGTCCTGGCTCGCTGAGATAGAACCATAGGCCGGCCATGGTCTGCAGCCCATTAGCAGTCTGGAGTCAGCCAGGGCAGGTGAGCTGAGCTGAACTGGCTTACAGGTGTATCTCATACCATAAATTCCATGCTCATTATAGAGGGGGGAGTTTGTAAAGGACAGGGGCCTCTCCTGGTCCTCCTCTTCCTTCTTTTCTCTATCCATGGATGGGCTCACTTACCTTTCTGCTCATTAGGACTGCTTTCCTGTTTATTGTGACCACCGTACGTCTGCTGTGCTGAGTATAGCTTTGTATACTCCGTATTTGTGTTAGTTTTGTTGTTTCATTAACTCTGTTTTCATGTCAGCCCATGAGTCTCCTCTCTTTTTCCCAATGCCCCTTCTCTGATGGGGGGGAGTTATCAGGTGATAGAACATCTGCTATAGTTAAGCCCTGGGTACAGGCTAAATAGGGACAATGGCTAATACTCTCCTTCTAGTTATTTCATGTTCTTAAAACAGTTGGCTAAAGAATTAAATTTTCTTTCCTCGAGCAAGTTCTGAAATATTTTAAAAGATGAATCTGTATTTTTTACAAAATATTGAATGAAAATTTCTTTAAAATGCAGGTTTAAAACATGAACTCATTAGATATTTGTTTCAACATTTTTAAAAGCATAAACAAAACACTAACATTAAAAAAATGCAGACATAAGAAAAATCCAAGATGTTTGTTTCAAATGTTAGCATTTCTTCATAAAATGTTTCAAAATCTTTGATCCTTTTCTCTTTCAAAGAGTGAGTGTGCTTATCTCTTGTTATCCAGACAGTTTTTCTTCATTATCTCCTTTCTCTTCTTTCTGCAGTGATTTCCTTGTCTATGGTACAAGCCCTATGAGCCTGGGATTGCTCTTCCACATCTGCTTCAAGACTACGGTGAGTTATTCTCAGGTTATGATATTAAGAATGCAAGAGAATGAATTTATCCATCAAGAATAATTTCTGTGGGCTGCCCAAGTGACAACAGAAATTCCCTGATGATACAGTATCAGTCAACTTATCTCTGCACAGTATCCAGTCACATCCCTAATTCCAAACCAGGTTTTATTTTATTCCCCAAATTTTTATGAGAACTCTTAAGTTGAGGGCACTGCAGTTCCAGTCCTGGATTTCACTAACACTGCCTGTGCCATCACTGTCCTTCCAGCCTTTAGGTCATGACCCACAGGGAACTACTTGTAAGATACCTTTTATATGTGAAAGAAGTGGCAGCTGAAATAACAGCAATGGAAGAGATCACTGCCCTGCGTGCTGGTGTTCCACAACAACCCCCTTTCACATGCAGCAAGCCATACCTTGAAGTCTCTGTTCAGTCCATATTGCTGAGCTATATTGGACCAAAAGGGGCAGAAGTGAGATACTCCATGAACGGTGGACATTGCAGAAATGTCATAATCTCCTCAGAGAAGTGATTCAGCCCATTTATTTTACATATAGATGCTCACTGGTTGACTGAATATTTTAGGCAACTGTCTGTTATAACTACTGGTGGGAAATTTTGAGTCTTTCCTGACTAACCTTTCCTTAACTTCTTTATATCCATGTAGGCATCCAAGGATGCTAACAGAGGGGGAAAAAAACAACTCATTTCTTTTTACTATGTCTTCCTCCTCACTATAAATTAGTTCCCGTATTGAATTCTTTGCAGTGTAAAGAATGCTGCTTGCCATTTCCACCAAATTTAATTCTCTATAGTAATGCAAGGGGAAAAATGGAGTGGAGAGGAGAAATAAGCAGCTAGTTATAGCTGAATCTATAGACCTCCTTCCTTCAGGAGCTTTCAGCTGTCTGAAGTTTATCACAGCAGCCACTGATCAAATATCAGCAGGCTCCTTGGGTAATAGTTAAGGATTAAATAGATTACCTAATTCACACCCTTCTTATGGATTTTGATGCCTAACACTGACACTATTCTTCATCAACATCCCTTCTAGAGATCTATAATCCTCACAGATCATACTCCCATTTGAGCTCACTTTTCTCTTTGAAATCTTTTCCTTAGCCCTGGTGCACCCAGAGGGTGTGGAAACATTATCTATTCAGGCTCACTGTAATTATTCAACCTTCCATTTCTTGATATGAAAACTAGTAAACTTTTTGCAGTCACTAAAACTGCATTTCAAAGGACAGAACTGTACAAACAGAAAGACTCATATTTGAGCCTAATATACTGATTGTTGGTCTGTGTAACCTGTGCCTTTCACAAATACAGTCCTTATTCCCTATTTCAGAAATTACCAGTAGGACAGTTGCACTTCTATGAGACACTGAGAATCATTTCCTCTAATTAAATGAACCATTAGGTTCCTAGGTCCTTCTGAGAGTTAGATCTCACAATATTTTGTGTATTTCTGAGTCATGATTTACTTCTTGAAATCACTTGCTGCTATAATTAAATCTTTTTAGATTTTTCTCTGAAATTATGTTGCTATTAAGAATAAATTATAGACTTTTTTCTTTTAATTTACAAGAAACAAATGTAAATGAACAATAATCTTTTCTTTTTGTTCTACATGTTCTACTAATGCAAAAAAAAACTAAACAAGACCAAAAGAGAGAAATTTTTCAATTGCACTTTGATTTTTTTTTAATATAGCCTTATAAAAAGAGTAAATTTTAACAGTGGTTTAAAAATACCTTTTTGTTGTCCAATGCTAATCTCTGTTTTTAAAATACTTTACCAAAATTCCAACTAATAATATCTCATTCCGGACCTCAAAATCTATCCATGACTGATTTGGTTTAATTTGTGAAACATTACAGTCAAATTCCAGACTGAATCATGGCCATTATGTGTTATTCAAGTTCTTATGGAATAGAGATCACTGTCTAAGGGTAAAGAGGGAAAACTACCCACTTACTAATGAAAAATATTGAATGTGGGTATGGTAGAGTTCATTTAAAGCCATGTGTGAGTTTACCACAGGAAGAAGGGGCCAGAAAGTGATAGCCTCCAGACACTCTGTTGTGGCCACACTGTTGTGTGTGCACTCAGAGTCACACAAGGTGGCTGGGACTATAGCTCTGAATCCTTGTCCCAGAATAAAAATAATCAGCCCTGTTGTTTCTTCAGTTTGTATTCCGTATAACACAAAATGTATTATTTTCAGCATAGCTAAGAGTTACACAGTTCTGCATCTGAATTCACTCAAACAAATTTTATATGCAATAAAAATTGTAAAATTTATTATTTCTCATTATTAGAAGTGTTACATGAATAGCAGATAATTAGTATTAAGAAATTAAATCATAGCTTTAACTTCTTTTTGCCTCTCTAATTTGAAAATTAATCCTACTATTTTTCATATACCTAGTTCTAATAAATATTGAAGCATTGCTTAATGTATATAACCTCCATTATACCTTTTGAGATACGAGCAGTCTTTTGTAAAATATGGGGATTGGCAGGGAGATGACATGAACACCAATGTAACCCAAATTTTCCCCTTAACTTTGTAGATTTAAAATACCTACTTTTGAAATATTGAAATGAAATCATTTATAAATCATGTGTCTTGTAAATCATTTAACATCTGGAGAATTTAAGAAGGGATGAAATGTAATTATTGTGTCTGTTCTAGAGACCATTATATCAATAGGAGTCAGTTTGTTCATTCTAGTAGATTTTTCATCACTCCCTAAACCACTCTAAACAATCAGAAATTCAAATTTTATCCTAATGTTTCCCTTAATACTTTCCTTATGAAAAATGTTTATTTTAAACTTTACAAATGAGATTAAAGCTTCATTTTAACTGATTATATGCCATAGAACTAACTGAACCTTGACTAAGAATTTGCTACATGTTTCCATGAAACACGCTCAAGCAGTCACTATGATTGAGTGACAAAGTGAATTCAATTGTTTTGCATCAGTAAGTCACCTAACAAATGGAAATGTGCAAGGTTTTCAATATACTGTCTTCCTACATCATGAGATTTACAGAAACACCTTCTTAATTAATTTTATGCTGATTCACTTGGGAAAACAAAAACACAGATTAAAGACTAACAGGATGTCAAATATATTTTTCCTTTACTTTAACATTTGCTGTCTTCTATTCCTCTGGAAAACAATATGTACAACTAGTAAATGTGATTTTATTCTTCTGGCTAAGCAATGGCCATGTTGATTTCTTAGTTTGATATGATTAATTATTTTCAAGCAGAGGATTAGGGTGACAAGATTTGGCCTCAAGCATACTTCAGCCTTTTCTTTTAAATCCTTGAAGTACCTGCACGTCATTGATACTGGCATGTTAGCTATAGCTTGGGGAATAACGAAAATTTCAGAGGAATTAGTTACAACCTCCCATTCAGAGACTGGCAAGAAGGAGTTAATTAGTACCTTCTCTGTCAAGATAGGAATTTGCCTATGAACTTACACAAAATTAATGGATTTGTGCTATGCTACATACAAGATCTGCTTTACTGAAACGGAGTTAATTCTGGCCTTATGGTTGAAAGAAGGATAATTCTTACAAGAATTTTGAACTGACAGCTGCAGGCCTACATATTTTCCATCAAAACTCGTATTTTTGATTGAAAGCATTCAGGAAGACTGCTTTCTATAGAAAAGTAAAGTTTTTCATGAAAAAGGCCAGCTTCATAAAACATGAAAACCTAAAAGGAGGGTTGTAGCTACGTAGCACAAGAGGTGAAAGCTGTCTAGGGAGCCTTGGCCACAGAACTGGACACAGTATGATACACAGGTACAGTGGTTTCCACGGGGCACTGTTAACCAGTGACTTGTCATTGTTTCTGCTGTGTAAACTGCGTTAGAGACCCAGTCTCAAATGTGTCCTCTGTGTTAGCCTGTAACCATAACCAGAAGCAATTCCAGTCACTATTTTCAGATGGGAAGCAGGCAGAGAGGCTTTGATTTCTCAGGCATCACAGAAGGCTGTGGAGACCTTGAAACTGAATCTTGCCTAATTCAGCAATAGTTCTAGCACTGGAGTGTGGGTTACATTGCATTACATGTTGGGAGTGCTCTGTAATACACCCGAAGGATATCTTACATGGAGGAAGAATTTTCCAGGTTCTGGTATTATGTGCTGAGTTTCAGCACCAATGTGCTTTATAAAGCTGGAAAAATAATTTTTTGTCTTATTTTCTTTAACTATCAAATACATGTTAGTGATTCTTGCCTGTGTTTGTGATGTCCTGTCAGGACTAGGTTCTACTGCTGCTAATCATTACTGTTTGTTTCTTTTGTAGTAATTCAATAATATTTTTAAATTCATTATTTCATAAGAAAAAAAAAAAAATCTGGAATTTTATGGGGTTGTGGTGTTGGTTTGTTGTTGGTTTTTTTTGTTTTTTTGTAATCTCTTACTGTACCTATAAATGTCACTTATTTTACTGACTTGTATTTATTTGCAGTACAATATCATGTAGTTTGGTACTTGCTAGCAAAATCTAGTTCAAGAAATCTTAAAAGCTTATGCTGTTGGAATATTGTGTGGTATATAACATTAGCTCCAAAATAATTGTAATGAGGAGGAAGGCATCTTCCTTAACTTTGAGAGATATAGGGAATTACTGATCAACTTGTCACCAGTGTAATTCAGACCAATATTATCCAAGGATGCAGTGAATTATGATAAGGATAAGAAAATACATAGAAGGTGTTCATTACACAGTAATTTTAGAGGGACGTGGTTAATTACGGGGATGATTTAGCTACCTTATAAAGAGATATGGAAAGACCTTGTTTGTTTAGCCTAGCCAAATGCCAGCTGACAAGACAATGACGTGAAAGTTAAAGAACAATCCAAGTACACAGATAGATCCTTTAATAATATACACAAATATATACTGATAATGAATTACTTTAATTTCTAACCCATATGAGGTAAAATTCATGTTACACTTTTATGCTCTGTGACAAAGAATTTGTTCCACTTTCTGAGTGTTATTTGGCAAATGTCCTATCACTGCAAGAACTTAGGGTATTGGCAACATCCATGGGATTTTGTCTCTCCTTCCTGTAGTGCATTAGAGTTATAAATTTGAACTTTTACCACATATTATAAGTTCATTATAAAAGGTGAATTTTGTCTGTATTGTGGAGACTTCTATTACACATAGTTACAAAATTTTGCATGATATGATACTATCCAGCTGTGTGCTCCTGACAGTGGAAAACTAACCTAATAACTTCCTTGAGAGATCTCCAGGGCCTACTCCAGATTGCAGCTTTCTGTCAGTGTGTCACCCTGGAAACAAAATCACAGTGTGTTCTCCCATCTGACACTTCATGCTAATAACAGTAAAAAAAAAAAAAACCACAATGTCTTTCAGTGCATTTTATATAAAAATATATATATAT
>NW_008600847.1:0-22009 GCF_000691845.1 Merops nubicus
CCTTCACAAGCTTCATAATAATCTTTAAATCAGGTTATTTCTTCATACATCAAGCTTGGAAACAAGGAGAAAACAACCAAGAAGATGGAAGAAAGCCAAATAATTCACTAATGATCCCTGAAACCAAGCAAAACAAAAATCTGGGGGGGAAAAAGGCACCAAATCTGAAATATTATGACAATTGTGGGGTGTAATTGCCTAAGTCTAAATTCTACCAGGCTGACAGGGAAGACTAAGTAGTTGTCCTCTGTCCCCACAAACATTCCTCCCCAAAAAAAAATAGAAAAAGTTACCAGTTAAAGTCATCTTTCACCTCAGTTTATGCATTTAGAGCACAAGTCAACAAGAAAGCAATTGCTCTGGCAGACTTTTCAATGAAAAGGCTGAAAAGTAACCCTCAGATCTAAACAGTGACCTGTGGATCCCACTGAAGAGATGGTGCTTAAATACTGTCCAGTCTCTGCTTTAAGGCAAAACAAGGGATTTGCAGCCTCCAGTGAGCAAGTCTGCCTTTCAAAAAGGAAATGTAGGTGATAAAACTGCTGCATGGAAACTACTGATCTCTGGAAAAAAAAGAAATTAAAAAAAATATCATAAGCTGTTAAGGGAAAATATGCACTGAAGTATTTTAGGGGTTTTTCTGAAACCTTTATTCAGCCCCTCAGAGGCCTTTAGAAAAATAAACACACTGTTTTTGAGAGTCAAGTCTCTTTGAGTCAGAGCTACTCAAGTCTCTAGAGGAAAAGGGATTAGCAGGGTAAGCTGGCCACGTAAGGGGTGCCTGTGACCCACAAAGCTCAGCACAACGTCAACAGCATCTCCATGACAAGAATGGTCACAGAGGCAGAGCACAAGATCTACTCCCAAAAGCATTTAGAAGTACATAATGAAGACTGGTTAAAGAGTGACTTAAAAACATCAAAAAGATCCTGATGATGGAGGGGAATTTTAGTTTTTAGTTTTACTTTCTTTTTTAGTCCTCTCCTTTCCCTCTCTTTCCTTTAAGAGAAAAAGCCAAACCTATGTCCCTCCTATGCAATACCTCTTGATTTCTCCTCATTTTTATATTACATTGATTCCAGCTGCAAAATTTATCAAAGTTCCTTACCAAAACATACAAGCTATGAGATAGAAGTCACCTGAGCAGTGAAAAATACCCTAAGATTAACCTAGATAACAAAATTAACCCCACATTTCAACAGATATGGGAGTGGCAGAGTTATGGGACAGTGCAACACACATCTCCCTAAATTAGACCTTCAGTAGCCTGTTCTTCCCACACTCAAGGGAGAAAGAAAACCCACAACTCAGGCTAACATGAACAGAGGCACACACTTTCCATATATTCAAAGTCATAAGCTAAAAGCAAGAAAGACTGACCACCAGTGCAGGGATTACTCAGCTAAGGCAAGTCACAGGACAACCCAGGGTTTGGCTACCACAGTATTTTCCTCCTTCTTGAAGCACCTAAAATAGTATTAAAAAAGATGCAGTATCAAATCCAATGGAAAACACTTTTCTTGTTCTAGAGAACTGAAATAACAGCCTTCTCCTCCTCTCCTCCCTCAGAAGAATAAAGAATCAAGGGGCCCATCTGGGATGCAGAATCCAAAGCAGGGATTTGATGCCACCTTTCCAAGTGTCACTGTGATCAAAACACCTTTGTTCCAAACACAAAAATGCATTGTGCACACCAGGTACACAACACAGGGAAGAGCTGCATGTACAGCTACACAGACTGTTATTCTAGCTGGACATGCTGCTTGCCTTTCTCCATTTAAATTTAAACACATCAAGCTCAGCCCTGCAACCACAGCATGCTCAAGAGCCACTCAACATGTATTTACAAACCAAATATCATGAGTAGAATATTGTGAGGCAGGTATCCCACAGCAAGGCTTTGAAGAGCTGGCAGTAGATTTCTGATGAAGGAGAAGAGTCTATCACAAGACATATCAGTTACACTTTCATTTCAGCTAATTCCCAGCTCCTCTGCCACAAAAGGCACCACAGACCAAAAGGCAGGAGCCAGCAATCCCAGTTTTGGATCTCACATCTGCTGCACTGCTGCTTTCTAGTTGTGGGACTATATTATGATTAAAATGTCCATAAAAAAAACCTTAAATGTCAATAACAAAGCCTGTAAACAAAGGGGCTCACCTCATTTGATCTATCCCCTATGGAAATAAGACAGCAAAATACTGGAAATTCTACAGAGTTCAGTGAATGTGTTGGCAAAGCCAGCTGGAAAAGATATCTGTGGTCTTCTGCAGGGAGCAGGAGCTTCCCACCTAGTCCCAACAAACTGTGGTTCAGGAGCTGCTGGCAGACTGCAAAGACAGGAGAGATCCACAGCTGGTCCTCAAACCCACCGTGAAGAACCTCCTGTGCTGTCCTAGCAACCATCCTGCCAGGTCACAGCACCTACTGCAACACTGCTGTGGCAGGGTGAATGAAGGCCAGAAGCAGTCAAAGAGATGCTTATCTGCCCTGAAGAAATAAAATTTGAAATATAGAAAGTGAAGACAAGGTGGCAGTTCATAGCTTTTCACTTTTTCTTCTGCTCCTCACAAAAAAATCCTCTGTGTGAATGTTGCAGAAAGCTGCATGTGAAAGAACCCATGGCAAGCTAACACTTTTTCTTTAGAATTCATTTTTAATCTCATTTTCTAGTCCCAGTTAGCACCAAAACCGAGTTCCCACACTGAACATTCCTCAGGGCATTTCTTCCTTCATTGACTAATGTTTCTTCTCATGTAAAGGTTTGATATTGAAATAGTTATGGAAGGGGGAAGAAAAAAAACCCATTTTAACACATCAGCTGTGAGATTCCAAAATAAATTGGACTATTAAGCAGCACTGGGCCCTACACTCACTACTCAAACTCAGACTCCCTTTTCCTGCTCTGCCCAGTTCATCTGGCACTTTTGCAGGACCTCCAAGAACAAGATGGACTCCACAAACCCAACTACAAACACAACCCAACCAGAAGCTCTCCTTCAAGGTCTAGGCTGTCCCAGCCTGTCCCACTGAGTGTGTCCAGCATGAAGCAGTGCCCAAAGTCACAGCCCATGGCACCTCACCTGCCCTGCTCTCCTACATACACCACCTTTGCTCTTCTCAGACACTTTTCTGGAGAAAGTTTGCAGGGAGGCCAAAGAGAACCTCTTAGAGCTGGGTGGGAGAGCCACAGAGGCCAGGCTGCTAACACAGCCACACCAGGCTTCTACTTGCTCTTACTAATATCATGAGAATTTAGTTACCTGCACTTTAAAACAATGACAATAATGTGCCAGCATTATTTCTCACTGTCCTGCAGAGATGATGCCAAGCTGGTACAAAACCCTCAGGCAGGATCAAGCCAGAAGCTCCAGAACAAAAACTCTCAAGCCTTTACTGATGATTAGCTTCACAAGGAAGGCTGTTTGACTTCAGAATTGGTGCTTTCAGTCAGGATTCACCCTGCTGGTAAAGCTGTAGAGCTGTATGCCCACCCTGTGCCTGCTGGACCTCTAGTAACTCACAAAACCTCTCAGATGGGGTTCATTGGGACTCCATAAAACTATTAGCTCTCCTACCTTGCTATCCAAAAGACTGATGTCCATGGGAAATTTTGGGGTTTGACCCCAGCCAAAACAAACTATGGGGAGGAGTTTGAGTCTTCACATATGGTACAAACTCCATGGAGAGGGGAAAGACAGTAGGCACAGGCCTGTGAGTGCCACCTAGTTTCATCTCGTGGCAGAGGTGTTTTGGAATGCTGCTTTAACAGCAGGAGTGCCCAACCAGGAGAAATCCTAAAACTATGGAATCATTTTGGTTGGAAATGACCTTTAAGGTCATCAAGTCCAACCATTGACCTGACACTGCCATGTCCACCACTAAACTGTGTCCCTAAGCACCTCATCCACACCTCTTTCAACACCTCCAGGCACGGTGACTCCACCACCTCCCTGGGCAGCCTGTTCCAGGGCTTGGCAATCCTTTCAGTGCAGAAGAAAGCTGCAAGAACCCCAGTTCTACACAGACTCACTGACTCCTCCTTGCCTTCATTTTTATTTGTGTTGACTAAAAGCAAGCTGAGATAACACATCTGCTGACCAACAGGTATCAAGGGTCTTTGCTGGTCAATAATAAAACTCTCCATTAGCAGCACTACAATTCCAGCTCTCCAGAAGCAAGAGATCTGAGACAACTGAGTGTAAATTTTTGTGCTGGGTCTAGTTGTGGTTTTTTTTCCCAAATTCATTCCACCAAAGTCAGGATATTTGCAGCTATACCAGAAATCATTAGTAAGCTGCATAGCTATGACTGAAACTTCATTTGAAATTTCCAGCTTTTATGTCTACAAGCATTTATTAGTTAGCAATAAAGGCAACTGAGATTTTATTTTCATGATAGTGGATATGCCACTTAACCATGAGCCAAACACAAGGAGAATGACTCAAATATGGCATTCTGAGAGATCCTGCCCACAAGTGTTGCCCTGAACAGCAGCTTGAACTACACTTGTCCCACAAAACAGGAAAGATCAAGCAGCCCCAACTCTTCCTCCACCAATTTATTCAAGGACAAGCAGGAGAGCAGCTCTGAAGAGCAGCACAGAGAAGCCCAGTCAGCCCCCTTGTATTTCATGTTGTTTCATAATGGGGAAGGATCTCCCAGCACACAGAGTTTCCTCTTCAAAACCAAACGCTGATGACCTGTCCCTTCATTAACTGCTGAGTTGTTGATCCTGGGCCATTTAACACGTTCAGGAGCCAGAACAAAGTTCAAACCAGGATGATAACCCCTACACATGTGACTGCTGAGTGGGTGAGCTGGAGAAAGGTCTACACACAGGAAAAAAAACCCTCTCTGCCCCAGTTCACCAACTGTTTCCAGGAGTAGATCAGGGAAAACACGAGGGTGATGGTGAAGAACAGTGGGTAGGACTTACACTCTGCATATTAAACACAGCATTAGTTATTCCTCAGGGAAAAAAGTAGACAAAACCACAATTAAAGCCTTTGAAAAAGGCATCTATGTTGTAAAAAACAGCACTTCCAGGATTGAGGGATCCATCTTTTTTCAGACAAATCAGTCTACAGGCACTGGTATAATCCCAAGGCGACCTGAAGGCAGGACTCTAACAAATATTTAATCAGATCTTCTACTATAAGAAATAGAAAGCCACTATAAATCTCAGCCTTGATGACTCAACACAGCAGGGTTAAAGAAGCAGTAGCTTCAACTACATATACAAAAATTAGTATCCTCATCACCACTCTCCACTCATTTACAACACATCAAACCAACCCATCTTATGACCTAAGCTCATATTAAGGCAAGTGTCTTCATGTGCAATTTTGTCTCACTTCATGGCTGCATTTCACAAGAACATTCTTCAAGGATTGTGTTTAAAAGTTATTTTAATACTACCACACAATATAGATGATGCTGCAACTCTACATTCACTTCTACATGATGTCAGATAAAAGCACCAAACTCTAATTTCCAGTGAAGTTCTGTTGCATGGCAATTACTAAGAATTTTGGTGTTACCCAGATCCCAGCTTCATATCTGACCTAGATCACAAGCAACTAAGCAGATGTTTAAACCTCCAGCTGCCAAATTCTTCATCATGCTATGAGGGCATGCCCACCCACCAAGTCACATCCACACTGTGCCAATATGTGAGATCAGTAAGTCAATAGCTATTAACTTGTAAAAGTTACCAGTTAAGGGGCTTGTTTTAGTAATTTAGAACCAGTTCCTGTGATGCAATTTAAATAATATGCTGTGATAGAGCCAAAGAGACCAAATAAGAATAAGACTCAAACATTTGTTCCAGCTGACCTCCTATTTACTTGAAACAGCAATGGGGTTGGGGCTCAATAAATCAGAACTAACACTTTTTTTCAGTGAAGAACCTCCTGTTGGCTGCACCAAAGGAACCTGAGGTTGCTCACAGTGCAGCCCTGCACCAAAACAACCCAGCAGCCAGATCTGTGTCATGAAGAAGAGGGTGTGAGAGAAGCCAGGCTGTCAGCTGGGAGTTGCTTTAGGCTGCTGCAAACCTCGTTTTTCTTTGGCATTCTTGGTGCTTTCACAGGGGTTGCAGTCAGACATTCAAGTTCCTTTTGCATCTGAGGCTTGAAAGAGTTTGAGGAAACTGGAAACACCAAAGAAAACAAGGAAACTTCATATTAAGGCAAGTCACAAGCTCACCACATTTTTTTCTCATTTGTGTTTTCTATATTTGAAGTTTTGTGCAGGAATTTCATAATCCACTCTGTGGCTCCAAGCAAAAACATTAATAGGCAAAGTTGTTTTGCTCAACTTGTACAACTCCTGCTACCTGCAGGAATGTGCAATTCAGAAAAATGCCAGAGCCAGTTCCAACCCCTTCTTGCTTTGAATTGTAAACTTTGGGGGTTTTGAGCCAAAAATGAAAAGAAGACACAGCCAACCAGATTAAAAAGCAGAGGAGAGAATCATGAGGACAATTAAGCAAATAGCCATAGCTGGTTGAAAGCAACCACAACTGCTTCTGACTATACCCTTTTAGCCTTTTTACCACAGGAACACACACAGGCTTTTCCTCTCACAGTGGGGAATTAAAATTAAGAAAGTCTGAAAGCTAAAAAGCAGCCAAACACACCCATGCAAAGCTCTTTTAAAGGAAAGGAGAAGAGGCTCTTCACTCCAGATTGTGCCATGTGCTTCTCTCCCCACCATCTCTCTTAAGAACTTAGGAACAGTGTTAATTAAGCCAATATTATAATCCACTAGGAAAAAAAACAGGGAAACACTGGAGGTCAATAGTGAAGAAAAAGATAGATGGTTAAATATTGCTGGGCCTGAATTCCCTCCTCAGCACCAGGAAAGGACTGACAAAAAAAGGCACATCCAGTGAACACCAGATACTCAACATCAACCTGTTGGCAGCATTGCCAACATCTGCACATCTACCAGTTTCTTCTTATCCAACAAGGAGTGCTCTTCTACTCTGATTAAATATATAAATAACCCTTTGGCATAGAACTATAACCTTTTGTGTCAGCACAGAACAGCCAGAGCCTCTGCAAAACTTTTCTAGATGTTCTTTAGGCACTGCCCCCTTCCCAAAAACAACAGAGGCAAGGGAATACAAACACATGCCCTGCTGACAAGCCACCATTTGGCCACATGACTGCCCTGCCTCTAGCTCAGGCATTAGCCACGTCAGACCCAATTAGCAGAGACAGCTTGACGAGGTCTTTCACCTCACCCAAAAAAGGTGCACTTGCCAAAGCCCTAGTGGAGGCCAGGGCGTACAGCAAATCTCACACAGCTCAGCTCAGGCTTGGGGGTTTGCTGACACTTTTTCCTCCATAAATTACTCTGCACAAATAATTGCTGGCTAGCAAGCCTCTGAGAGCACCATCAGGGATTCAGGGGCTCAGGACCTGTAAGAATTACTGTGAGGGTTTCTCTCTGCAGGATGACTGCTACAGAAAGGACACTGGTTTGGATTGTGCCAGTTGCAAAGTATTCTCTTTTAGTTTATTTATTCTGCCCTCGGCTTCAACTCTGCAATTCCAATAATAACTTTGGCTAGGAAAGGACAGATAATCAAAAAAAGAGATCTGGACTGTATTACAGGGGTTTCTGGTTAGTCATTTTTCCTGCCAGGGATGAGGGGTGCACAGCTATCAGGATGCAGCACAGAAGCACATCCACAGACAGCAGTGGCAGCTCATAGGGTCACAGTGTGAACATGACTCGTCCTACCATGGTTTTCAGGCAGCAATACCTCTCCACAGTGATTAAATGTTCAGGCAGTGCATCAAGCACAAGTATCTAACTTCAGAGTACAAGGAAAATTGTTGATGGGAAGCATATTGGCACATCCAGCTAAGCAAGAGTCCAGCACAGTGGATAAATGCTGCAGCCTCATACGTACAAGAGGAAAGCCCAATATCCACTTTCCCCAGAGACCTTCCAAGAAAGGTTCTGCTGTAATTTACACTTCAGCTCCTTCACTTCAGTGCACAGAAAGATTATACAAACAATTGTTCAAAAAGAAATGACTACAGAAAAGCCACACCTTGCAGAGGATGCAGAGCAGGCAGGGAAAGCAAAGGTGGGGGAGCCCCAGAGGGGGTGGGTGGGACACCCCTGGGGTCTGACAGCAAACCAGGCTGTGCTGAGCAAGGTGACAGGTAACAGCACAGCCACACTGGCCCCCACACTGTACACCCGAGGTTTATTTAAGCCTGCAAACAGCCACCACACCCAAGACACGACGTCACTGAAGCACAGAGAGAAGTCCTGAGAGCCAAGGGGCGGGTGGGGAAAGGGCTGAGGAGGAGGGAGCTGCACTGCCTGCCACTCTGCACCAACCCCTTCAGCACAAAGTCCCTCAGGGAGAAGCTCTGGCCCTTCCAGGAGCTGTGCTGCCTGGGGACTTTGCTCTGGCAGCCAGAGGGGATGTCTAAGCTGCACAGCTCTGTGAGCTTTCCCTCTGCAGGTGCCAGCATGGGGCTTTTCCACCATCCAACATCACAGTTTTGCACCTACCACGTGCAAGGCTCAGAGCACAAACGTGTGTCAAGGTGAACCCTTCACACAGCTCAAATATTTGGGTGGGTTTGTTTGGTTTTTTAGTTTCCTTGTTTGTTTTTTTCATCTTTACTTCTTCAGAAGCACATTTAAAGCTGGAAGTGCAGCTTGTACTTATGTTACTGACCTAAAAAATGCTCACAGGAGCACTGTATAACTCTGAGGTGATATATAGAGATGCACTAGGGTGTCAAAAAGAGGCAGAAGTTTGGCGGGAAAGAAACCTCTAAAGAAAAAACAGAAAGGAGGTCAGATATACTTCACAAAGACCCCTCTGGTCCCATGGCCAAAACCCACAGCACAACACTACAGCTTTTCTCCAGCACAGCCCACTCTCAGAACAAGTGATTTATCTCATATTTATTTAGAGTTAGCAATAACAGAAGCAAATTAAAAAGCAATTTATCACAAGCTGACTCCTCCTATTCCTACATCACAAGAACTTCCATGGAAACAGTGTAAAACATGCCCAGGACCAGCCAGGGAACTCTGGTCAAAGGTATAAGGTCAGTTTTTAACAATATTCACAGTTGTGTAGGTGAAACAGAACTGAGGGCAGAAAAGAGATGGTGACTTCCCAATGACACTCTGGTAAATGAACAAATTTTCCCCACAGAAATTAACTTCACTCAGTAGAAGTTATGCAAGATCACTGTCTACTCCTGTATTTAGAGCTTTAAACAAATTGACACCAAGACAGATGGGACAAATCCTTCACATCCAGTTAGCTCCATGGATTTGGAAGGAAAGGAGAAAACATGAGTGCTTCTTTCTCATGTAAAGCTGGCAGGGGGGGCAGCACCTTCCCCAGCTGCCTCCCTTCACAGACCAAATCCCAAAGCAGGCACCTGCAGGTGGGAACCTCTGCACAAACAGCCCTCCTGCATTCTCTGGTGTCAATTCAGAGCACAACCATCCTCTTCTCCTTATCAGCAGCAGAGATTAAGATAGGGCTTTAGAAGACAAGCAATATTACCAATACCAAATTCCCTTAAAAACTGAGAATTCTGTGACTGTTGGCAACTTAGAATTAAGCTGACTTGTTGGCTGTTGCCCATGACAAAAGCCAAATCACTTCTGATTCTCCTTTTGTCATCTTTTGGCATAAACAAAAGCCACGTTGTTTTTACATACAATTTATAACCTTCACTCCTGCCTTCCAAAAATTCATGCTGCTCTAATTTAAGACATTTGTCCATAATTAATCCATGTAAAACCCTGGAACTAATCAAGTAAGATTTAGGTTTCAGTTCAGTGGGAGCCACCTGTTTTGTGTTAGGACAAGGCTTGAGTTAGGATTCACTTGTTAGGTTTTCAGACAACTTTTGTTATTAGTTACCACTGTCAAGACACAGAAAGAGAAGGATCCAAAAATTCAGTCAATTCCTCCTAGGGCTGGGTAGCAGCCAGCAGGAAGACTCATGGCTGGGTTCAGCAAGGGCTTGCCAAGTGATGAGAGATTAGCAGCAGCAGGGAAAATTTCCTTTCTTGGCTCTATCTGCTAAAAGCTGCAGTCACCAAATTAGGCCTGAGGACGAGTCCAGAAGGAACACTTTTGGGCTAAATTTAGGATTGGTCTCAATAGTAACAGCCTGTTAGGACAGAGACTGAGTTAGTGGCATCAGTGAGATAGGAGAAGGGGAAAAGGGAGCCAAAACTGGCAGCATGGAAGGGGACACTGAGGGAGAACAAAGCAAGCAGGAGCAGGGCAGCAGGACCAAGTCAGGGGAGCACTGCCAGCACCAGCAGCAGGATTAGCACATCCAGGGGGTGGGACAGCCACCCACACCTCTGGAAAAGGCTGCTAGGCACAAGGTGAGGTCAAAGGATCAATCAGATGCAGTCACATTGCTGGAACAATTAACACGACTGCTTCTAAATGCTAAACCCAAGCATTTAGAATCAAACACATCACCTCCAAACCTGCAAGCACCTAAACCAAAACAATTCTGATTGCTATTTAGGGAATGGAACACAGAGTCTGAGACTCTCCTACAATTCACAGCAGGATCCAAGCCTCTGCAGGCTGTCTTACAAACCAGAACATTCTAACGCACAGATAATCAGGTCAAATGTCAAGGCCTCCTAATTACTAACTCCATGTCAAATAAAGACTGGATGTGCAATCTCATCTAATCACTTGGGCTCTCACTTCACCCATCTATAAACAGAAGGAGCAGCCCAGCCTCCTCCACAGGATGTTGAAAGGTTAGCATCTAAAATGCCTGGCACGCTCTGCATTTGCTTTTAAGTGCTACACAGGTGAAGAGGTTTATTTTTAAGACTCATCTTATATTTATGCATTTTAAAATGTACAAATTACACATGACAGACAGAAATGATGCCACCAATAGGACGCCAGAACCCATTACCAAGTATTTAAAACGGGTTGTGACTTGGCTGATCAGAAGGGAGCAAATTCACCTTTAATTCTCCTGGTGGCATTTCCTGCAGACAGCTTCTAGTACACAGTTCTAGTGGCACCCCTAAATAAGGAGCTTCTTGCTATCAAGAACCTTCTGTACCACTATGTGAGTACAGGGCACAGCAGAACTCAGGTAGAAGGGAAATTCCTTATTATTTCACACCACTAACAGTATGCAGGATTACTCATTGCCAGCTAGACATGTTTAGATGTAAAGCAACAACTCTCAGTTCTACCCATCCTAATCATTACCAGCTCACAGGGGGAACTATCTGTCTTACTGGATCAAAAATCACTCCAAAACACATTAAAGCAGCTCACAAATACCATCACAGCTTAACAAAACAAACAGAAATTAAACTGTTTACTGCACATACCACTAAAACGTTCCTGTGGGCTTTGACAAAAAAAAGCATCAAAAAATTTGTGAAGTGAGTGCAGAAACCAAACCCAACAGGTTTAAGCAAACAACAAACACAGGGGAAAAGGAAAACAAATGCACAAATGCACTCAATAATGCTCAGTAAATGAAAATCATCACAGCAACGTTGGGATGTTGTACAAACTAGTATGGATTGGGTGTTTCTGGAAAAGGTTGGAGAATCCTCCAGCTAAAAGGCTGAAGGAAACTGCACTAGAGGGCATTATAAGGGATCCCTGGAAGTAAAGCAAGCAAGAAACCTCATCCTACCCCTCCTTGGAAGACAGCTGACATGCTTTCTTTGACATTACTTATTATTATTACTCATTATTGACATCAGTCCTGCCCTAGTAGCTCTATCCCAAACTCTCTTAGGAAGCCCAAGCATGTCTCCATGCCACAGAACCTTTCCTGCTCTTCCTTCATTCTCAAACCAGTTTGCTCTATAAATTTGCTCCAGAAAAAAGCAGCTAAAGATATCAGATGAGGTGGAGGAGGGAGGAATCTGGCAGGCTATGGCAGGAATCATGTAAAAAGTCACGCTACTAAAACCCCTCAAAAGGGAGACAGGGAAAGAAAAGACAGAAACCCCAAACATTGAGCTAATGTAAACTATTTCCCAAGCACAATTCCTTCCTGGCATCTCCCAGTGCCTCTGCTTGTCACTCTGGGAATGCTACCCCAACCCACCCATCCAAACACTCCGAATGAAACTTGGCAGCTGCTCCTATCTCTCTCAGCTCCCACACTAAGAATAGTGTCCAGGAAGCAATGTTCCAATAAGACCATTCAATAATGTCCTCATGAAATGTGAGATCAGCTCCAACCATGAAACGAGAGGAATTTTCCATATTTAAAAGAGAAACTGAAGGAGAGGGCCTCAGGAAGAAAATGTCTATGAAGAATGGCATCCTCACTCAAAAGATAACTCCACACTTCAGGACAAATTCTCCTCACGAGGATTTACTTTCAAATCTAAGACATCCAAAGCATAAAATCCCTTTTTTTCTGCTCACAAGCCTTGGAGAGCCTAAAAGCAAGCAAATCACAGAAAGCTCTGGCTGAAATTGAAACAAATGTTGATTTGTTTTGGGTCTCTTTGATGCTTTGGGGGCAGAAGTGTTTGTTTTAGGAGGGGCTTTGCTAGTTTGTTGCCATTACATGTTGATTACAAACACTCTCAAGTTCCAGTTAGAGAAACTTTCTTCTGTACCAACAAGAAGTTGGGGGAGGAGCCATGAAATTATTGATGTGGTCCAGTCGCTTGCTCCATCCCAAACAAGTCTACTATTTTTCTAGACTGCTATCTCAAGTCTAAATTTTATTTTAAGATGGATTGATAGCAAAAAAAAGTCAAATTAATTTTCACAAAGGTATCAAAGCCATCACCCTTGTAAACCTTTTAAATTAAAGAACTACAAACAAAAGGTGCAACAAAGAAAAAGAGCTTCTGAATGAAGCAAGCTTTGTCAGAATTTAACAAATCAGGATTTCAGTCTGTCCACAGAGCATTACAACAAGGTTGGCATCCCTCCATTTTCCTTCACATATGGAACTTCCTATAAAATAATGACAATATGCTATAAACCATAGAAAAGCCAAGAGCAGTAAGGACTGACACACACTTCATGGCATTTCAATATTTCTGAAGTGTTTTACAGATCAATGGGCCCAAGTTTGAGGCCAACAGCTGAAATAGTGATGGAGAAAAGAGGTATTAAAAGGTGAAGGGCCTGCCCAAAGCTGCCTCCAAAGTCACTTCTCCAGACACAGCTTGTTCTTTTGTTCATACCCTAAAAATATCCATGGATATGAAAAGACAAAATATTTTTGGCTTTAAGGGAAGAACCTTGGGATGAAGCTGTCATCATGCCATTAACTTCATTTATTTGTTTGCTGCTTAGCATCTGGGCAGAATTGGGAAAATAAAAAGCTCTGTCACTACCTGTTCTGTTTTTTCCATGTTGTATTACAAAAGACTCAAATCAAGTTACAGGAGGAGTAATTATTGACCTATAAAGGCAGGACTGACAGCAACCTATAGTAGTGATTTAATAAAAAGGCCCACATACAACACAGATTATCCTGCAACAAAATAGAAGGTGTTTTTGTAACCAAAAAAAGAGCAAATAGCCAAGACCAGAGACATACGAAAGTGGTTAATAGAGGCAGGAAGGGAAATAAAGTTTCCAGGTAAGTGAACACAGAGAATCCTTTCTGTTGAGTGTCAGATCTACCTTTCCAAACTAACATTTTCATTGACAGTAGCTTGAAAGACTCCTGCTTCTTAAAAACACATATTAAAGCTCATTTTCTGCTAGGGCAATCATCACAGCTACTAGGCTAGATACAGACACAATTCTTCTTGTCTTCCCTAGGCTCAAATCTCCTTCAGCTTTGCTCTAGACCCTTGGTGAAGCTCTTCCCAACAGAGGACCCAGTTCCTACACGTGAGATTCAAGGGTGTAACAGATATTTTCTTAGTTAGAGGAGAGAAGCAGGTGCCAACAACAAATTTCCATGCTTGACTAGCTCATTCCTTGCCCTCCAAGGAGGGCAGCCACCCCCTCAGCTGCAGCCCTGCAGACCCCCCCAGAAAAAGCAGTAATGCTGGTTTGGTGAACAAACAAAAAATGTCTTTTCTGAAGGAAAAAAATTGGCCATTGGACAGAGGAGTGTTTGAAAATTCTTTTTAGCATTAGATTATTTTACTTCTGGAAGTACGAGAAATAACAAAGGACAGAAAACATCCAGGTAGTTTTCTTTCTTTTAGCAAAAGTGCTGACCCTGCTGGAAAAGGGGAACAGCTGGGCAAGAGGCACAACAGAAATCTGAAACTCTGCTTTTGGAAAGGACTGAAAGCATCATAGAAAACCAGGCACACTAAAAGTAACATTACCAGAGAGCAAAAGTGTTTCAGAGCAGGCTGGAAGAAACTCAAGCACTGTTCCAGCAAAGCTGAAGAGGTGAAGGGACAAAAGGTTTTTGGAGAACCAGTCCTTTGGCTGGTAACTGAGCTTCTCAATTAGACCTTTTCCACACAACCTGATATTTTAGCAAGCAAAAAAAAAAAAAAACTATTGACAGTGTAAATTACACTGGTTTGTTTTCAGAGCACTGCTGTGTCTCAAAGGCTGAAACTATGCAGCATTCACAGACTGTTAATCCACATCAACTATGAACTCAGCCCCATGACAGATTTCTAAGAACAGGGACCCCCTGCCAAAAGAGTCTTTTGGAAAGTTTTTCACAAGTCCTCAGTGGCCTGGCAGCAAGTCCCCTCCACCTGTTGGAGAGCTGGTGAGATATTTTTGATTTGAAGCAGCATTTTCTAAGCAATTATATTTTCATTTCAATCTGCTACAGGTTTCCTTATCATTTTTTTTGGTTCCATCAGACCTACATTCAAATATTACTCTTATTTTTTCAAGCATGCAAGTCTAATGACTGACAGAAATCACCAATTAAGACAAATGAGCAAAAATTAGGTGCTCTCTCTCTGCTTGGGAGGAGAGCCCAACTTTTGAGATTGGAGACATTACAGACTAATTCTTCTTATGGCTGAAATGCTGCAAGTGCAACAGAAGCTTCAGAAACTTCACCATGAGTTCATTCATCACTTCTCAGCCCACGTGCCATCAGCCTGAGAGAGGACATGGACACATTTCAAAGATGAGAAGTACTCACCCACAACAAAGTGGCTGAGAACCTACTCCTGGACACCAAGTCTGACCCACAGTCCTGCTCAGCTTCATCCTGGATATGAAATTTCCATGCCAAATTAAACAAAACACTTTTTTTCCCCTCTTCAAGGACAAGCAGTCCCAGGCAGCCAGGTGTACACATAAAAGTTGGAGAGAAGAGAAGGTGTAACAGCCAGATCTACTGAGAGGCCAAAGCTTCTCTCTGACCTGCCTAACGAGCTGATAACTCCTAACTACCCATCCCTCTCAACTAAGGAGGCAACAACAGGACATTCTTCAAAGGTCTGAGCAGTAGTAAAACCACAATCTGTTTAATAACACTGTGATTTTCTGCCTCTGTGGATTATTTTTCCCCCTCTCACTGCTCCTTTCCCACAGAGGACAACTCCAGAACAAGTGATTTACAGGAATTTGTGATTTGGCCTTGGCCTCCAATGGTCACATTGCTTCTGGGGGCCTGGATGTTTTCTCTCTATTTTTATCCTGAAAGATGAGCAAACACATAGGAGGGAAAAGAACAACAAGAGGAGGAACTAAAAACAGAGTAAAAGGCATTCACAAAGAACAGGGTGGCTGCAAGAAGCTCCATCCCCTTAAGGTGCAAGTAGGTATGGAAAAAAGACAACTTGACAGTGAGGTTGTCTTGACATTGCCAAAAAAGTCTGCTTAGAAAAAGAACTGGAGAATGGCACTAAACCAGGCACAGACTTCCCTTCCAAGTTTCCTCTTTCCCAGTGAGATACCTAAATGTGCACTTTGGATAGCAGGCACACCTCTGTCAGAGACATGCAACATGGGGCACTTCAACCTGCAGCCACTGCAGCTGCCTCTGCTCCTCTTCAAGTGACACCCAGAAGGTGCAACCTCCACAGGAGCTGCTGGGGTGGAGCCCATGGGCCTCCCCCAACTCACTGCAAAATGAGATGGCTGAGGTTAAATGTAGCAGAGGAGATGGGTTTGCCACAGCAACAGGACAGATTTTGGGTGCTGACTAAAACTGACAGCTCAAGTGGGTGGCAGCAACCACCAGCAGAGAGAGATGTTAAACTCCCTCAGCAGTGGTTTCTTAAACTGTTCTGCCAATATGTGCCCAAGCTCATTTGATGATGTATTTTACACTCACTAGATATTCCAGCAAAGCACTCAACTGCTCCAAGTGTCTTTAACTTGCCAACTCAAAAACATTAAGGCTTTTAAAAGACAACCAAAACACTGAGCGTGTTGTAACATCTTAAGAACAACTGTCACAAAACAGCAACAAATCTGGTCTGGAAACTCAGACAAGTGGCATTAGACCCCACAGGAAACCCCATCAAACATAAGCAAGATGGATTCAGATTCCATACAATTCAATACTAGGTTTCTAAAAGGTTTGGCATTAAAGAAGAAAAATGGGGAGGGAGGAACCTTTACAACATAATCTGCCAACTTCTCCAAAACATACAAACCACCCTCCTTATTTCTCTGGGGTTTGTGCTGAAGATTGACAATGATGTTAATCACTGATGTCCTCTTTAACAAAGGCTTACACAGTTTATCTAAAGCTAAAATATCACCTCTTTCCCCCCAAAGGATTAAAAGACAGAATGACTTCAACAGCAGCCTGCAAGGTCTCTTCTCACTGAGAAAATCCATGTAAAATCATTAAAATTTGCATTTTCTGAAATCACAGCTTCTCTTTCACTAGCACAATGCTCTGCTTCCAACAGAGAAATGAGCAGGGGAACAAGTGCAGGACAAAGAAGGTTATGGAGCTCGTTAGTAATCCAAGCTGAAAAGACATGATTCAAGATGACAAACTGGCACCCTCCACAGAGTGAGCTTGACACTTTTTATAGCTCCTGACACAGTAAGGAATGATTTACTTTGGGGCAGAGCTAAACACAATGTTCTGAGGGGTGTCCTCTTAACAGAAAGCACCTCCCTCAGCTTTCTACAGGAGCAAACTTTACCTACAAGCAGAAATCAAAGGCAATGTCTTCATCATTAGGACCTCACTGGGGCAATTCTCTTGAAGGGGAGAGAAAAGCAACATTCTGTTACAACAAGAAGTTCTTTCTTAAAGGAAAGGCTGTACCAGATGGGCCCCAAAGCCCCTGTCTGCCTCAGTTTTCTGAGGTTTCCATTATTAAGCTGAATTCTAATAGAAAGGGGTTTTTTAAGAGGTATATACTGCTCAGCAGCATCTGTGATACAGGATCTAGCCCTGCCCTGGCACTGATTTTGATCTAACTGTGCCCTAGCAGAGTATGCATCAAATGTAAACCTCAGAGTGTTCCCTTAGAGTCATTTGCTTACAGTTATCACACCCAAAGCATGCCTTGCAACAAAAACAAAGCTCATTTTTGAGGTACTAATTAAAACCAAAAATAGCTTTCTAAATTGTCTAAGGTGAAGAGAACTCAGAGCCCTCACTGCAATCAAGGTGAACTCATCAAATACAGATTCCTAACTAACCACTGGTGGTTCAGGAAACTTTTCACATGAGTTAAGAATGCCATTAGTTTCTCCTTGGTCTTGAGAATCTTTCTAAAGCTTTACTGAATGTCCATTTCTTTTCTAGAAGTTATTAATGAGTCCTGTGTTAACTGGTTTATCTCTCTGACTTGTGCTGGAGTGTCAGTAGGACAACATTTTTGTTGCAAAGATTCCTGAGGGTTTGAGAGCTGACACATGTTATACATTCAGCTAAGTGCTTTCACAAGTGCAGATTATACCAAGGAAAGCTTTTCAAAATGGACAATTAGTGCTTAAGCAAAAGAAAACCACTGTGGCTCAAGTGATCTGAGTGGCTTTTATGCCGTGTTATTATGTGGATTACAACAGCCTTTACAGTTACATAATAATATCCACACCAGGTCAGGCCAAAACCCTACCTGGAGCAGGGTCTGAGGTCACTTAGCTCTCCCTGAGGGAACTGGCCAAGGCAAAGAACAGAGGTTTGGCCAACCCAGAGGTCACACTGGGTCTTAGGATTAGGTCCCTCAGTCGACTTTGTTGAAAGAAAGACTCAGCCTGTTCTGCTAGGTCAGAAGAAGGGATTTGGAATGGTTTTATTCCCACTGCTGACAAGATTTCCTGTCTGCTTAACTTCTTGATGGCCAACTTGTAAATGACACCTCAGAGGAAAGGGAAGGGAATTCACTATGTTTTTTCTCTCACCAATGCAGACACATTCCCTGGAGCAAACCAACATTCTTCAGTAACAATCAGCAGTAACTCTTCAGATTCCAACAAACTCTGTCTATAGATAAACAAAAAGTTGGTGCTTGCTCTGTATTCTGACTGGATGACTCTAAGGAATAACTGCTCTGTAAAAAAACAAACAAAATTATCAGTCTGAGCAGACTGAGCTGCCTGCAGAGACCAGCACTGGGCAGCAAGAACATCCATTTTCCCCCTCTGCTGCACCAGACACAACGGCCAGGACCTCACAGAACTGAGCTCACAACCCAAACCATCAGGGTGCAGGAGGAATTATCCTCCAAAAAGACCTGCTGGGAGGCTTTATGCTGCATTTTAGCTGAGAGGCCCACGTGGGGCATCCTTCCCTATCAAACTTGTTCTTGGCTTCCTTTAGATGGTTACTGCATCCAGACCACCCCCTTGAACACCTCCTGGGGAACTCAACTTTTCTCTTTACCCAGCTTCTCCATCTTCTGTCTTCATCAGTCCATTACAGAGCTGCTGCAGGAGACCCAAACCTAATTCTGATCTGATTCCACATGCAGGAATGGGAAGGTTCTGCTTTTGGGCACGTGGAATAGCTCTGAGCATGCACTCCACTTTGCAAACCCTCCTGTGAGATGCCCAAATACTCACACTGGCTCTTCCTACTCCACCCTGAGGTCTCATAAAAAGTGCCACCTCCTGCTGGAAATTTATGGAAAAGTCTAGCCTCCAAATAATACCCTCAAAAACCCCACACAAATCTCACATTGGTGTCAAGAGACCAAGAGTCAGACCAACACAGGGAGAAGGATTCAGAAGCAAATGTGTAGCATTTATTCAGTGTATTCTTCAGCTTCAAACAATTTGCAGCTCAGAGAGATTTTAAGAGCTCAGAACTAAACATCTCAAGTTCCTTTCATAATAAAGATTTTCCAATCAGATGTTAAAATCAATTTTCTCTCAACAGAAGAACAACTAAATCCCTGCAGAAGTTATTTATAACTGATTTTGATCTTCACTTTTTGAACTGAACTGGAATCCCCTGAGAAATATTCCATTTCTATTTTTAAAGGCCTATGTGTGTACTGCTTGTATTTTTTTTTCTATTTCACTGACAGTGGAAAAAAATTGTCTGTCTGTACTTCTTTTAAACACAGTTAATCATCATAAGAAAAGAAAGAGCCACCTATTGTTTTTTTTCATTCTCCCAATATTTAGCTTGAAGTTGACAAGTCAGTGATTCAAACCATGACACAGGAAACCAGACAGCTTTGAGTCAGTCTTGTTTATCTTTCTATCAGGTTTTTGAAACAACTGAAACTTTCAAGATACACTTGAAGCATGCTTCACACTGGAAACTCCACAATTTAAGAATGCAAGAGATTCTTCTTTATTTTTCACCCTTTTTTTTTAAGCAGTGTAGCCCTGTACTAACAAAAAGTAACTCTTCTGACTTTTAGGAGGAAAATATTCTCCCATAGATCTGAGGAGACTGATGGAAAGGAGCCAAAGAGAGGATGCACATCAGGTTACTGGTTTATCCTGCAAGACACTGTGATTAGAGGGAGTGGTGCAGCATCCTCTTCCCACCTCTCAGGATGCAGCCCAGGGAAGCCATTTGCAGGGCTGTCTGTCAAGCAGGAAGTGGGATCTATTTGATCACATCAGTTATTTGCACCCAAAGAATCCTGGGGACATTTCTGGTAAGCTGCTGCTTTACAAGTGAAACCCAGAAAGCACTAAGGGAGGGAAATGGTGGCAGTTGCTATTATAGTCACTTCATTTCCCATAAATTTAAGAACAACACTGTACCTACCACGCCTGCTGTTTCAGAGCCCATTCAGAACAGCTTATTATGCTCACATATCAATTAAACCAGACATAAATCTCTTCATTTCCCCAGTTCTAGAAGAAGATACTTTAGCGATTAAGATGACATTTTTTTGTTCAAAGGACTAAACCAATTTTCAAAAAATTGTCACCAACTCTTGTCTAAAAGGCACCTACCTAAGCTCCCAAAACACCCTATTTTATTATCCCATCCCCTCAGACTGCAGCCTCTGTGCAGAAAATGCAGCTCTGACAGAGGTGAAGAGCTCCCTGTGTTCAGACCACTCCTCAAGCCTGGTTTTTGGAACACATATCAAGACCAATTGGTTTCCTGACAGCAAATGAATCATGTTCCTCAAAGAATTTAGACACCAATGTTTTCTTCTGAAAACAGAAGGAGGACCAACACCCTAACCACTTGGGTTTTAATGGGTTTTAACTCTTCTGTTTGCTTCCTCTGGTTCAATTTGTCTTTTAATGTCTGTTGAAGAGTGACGCTGCTTCACCAGCAGCAGAGGAAGAAGAATCAACCTCAAACCTGTCATGCAGGGCACTCTAAAGGGGAGACAACTGCAGAAACCTGAAACGTTTAAGGAAGAATCTAACCTCTCTTCCCACTTCTCAAAGAATCCTGCTGATGTTAGAATAAAGTACAGCACCTAAACTCAAGAAGAAAATTTCTGCCATCTCAGAAAGGAGGGAATTGCTTAGAGCTGAACACCAGGCAAGATCTCAGATAGCTTCTCTAAATATTTCTCATGGGCTAGCCCCAAGTATTTCATGGAGCACTCTCAGGCCAGGTGGCTCTTTTTGGCACGCCGACTCCCTTGGCTCCCACCACACACATCTAAGCATGCCAAGCACTGCACCCCAAGCCAAAGTTACCAGCACAGGACTCTGCTGTGGATAGGAGGCTCCTACCAGCTGGGGCTTTCCTCACCACCATCAAAATCAAGTTCTGTATATGTAACTGTACGAGACAAACCAAGGGTTTGGGGCAATTGCCAAAATACTGCCCAGATGCTTTAAGAATAGAAGCAAAGTAGAACAATTTCCCTCTACCCTCCTCGTCCCAGTTGAGGAATACTTTTTTACTTTGCACTCCAAGAAGTCACAGATCTCAAATAATCTTCAAGGAACATGATCTGCAATAACTGAGTAGCAGCTGGCTGAAAAATAAGAATTGCAAACAAATGAAGTTTCATATGGCTTTTTGGTTTTTTTGTTTTTAACCCAGCCACATGAAACACACAAGACCAGGAAAGAACTTTTCTTTACTCGCACAAAATGAGTTATGTCAGTTTTAAAACCCCTTTGCTATATCCAGGCAGCTCCACTGCTCGTACCATTAGCCAAATCCCTCTCTGTTTACTTTAAGGGAAATACCTTGAAATATTGGTTCCTTTCCTTCAATTTTCCATGACACCAAGGATGCAGTGAACTCTGGAGAACACACTACCAGTGTGCTGGCTGCCTAAGTGTTTTATCTGAGTGCTTGGTAGAGTGAATCATCCTACTAGATATTTAGGGGACTACACTACTCTATCTTAAGTTAAACAGAACAAATTATCACTACACTACATGAAGAACATGCATTAAGGTGGTCATTCAAGGAAAATAACCCGACTCTCAAACAAACCACCCCACAGCTAACTCTATCTATAAATTATTATTTTTTTCAGCGAGTACAATGCAAAATTAAAGAACACCACCCCATTTTACAAGGCCAAAGAGACAGACCTGGTAAAGAGTGCCACCACCGCAGAACTATAAGCCTGGGAACACCTGAAACAGCCTTAAACTTTTGACAAAAGGTGCGTTTTCAGCAGCCTCTTCCCCCAGGCACGTCCAGGCGGAGGGTTCTGCCGGGGC
>NW_008600848.1:0-12951 GCF_000691845.1 Merops nubicus
AGTGGGAGGTGTCCCTGCTCATGGCAGAGGGGTTGCAACTGGGTGATCCTTGTGGTCCCTTCCAACTCTGATAGATTCTGATTCTGTTTTAGCATAGGACTTCGTAGTGTTGGCTTAATGGTTGGACTTGATGATCTTAAAGGTCTCTTCCAACCTAAAGGATTCTATGATTCTATGATTTGCTATCCACGAGCTGATTACATCAACCCAGATACTCTGGAAATTTCTACATAGACAGCAACATCTGCTCCAACTACTGCTCCTTCCCCAGTACTTCCTGTAGCACAATTCATATCTTTTCAAAAACTTTTGAGCTCAGATGAGGCTTTGGGAGATCTTACAGATTTCCAATAAATAAAGGCTACCAGAGAGCAAGAGAGGAGAGACAAATTCATGTTGTCTGGACCTTCCTATTTAGGAGAGTTTTGTCCCTGTAAGATGCTGTTGGCAGCATCATGTATTCCTCTACTGCTCTCTGTGTGGAAATGTTCAAGTAACTCCCGTACAATAATTCTGCCACACACACATCCAGGGCTTAAAGTGGTGAAGCTGGAGTGTGAAGTGTGCAACTGGCCTAAATTCACAAATGGAATTGCTGGCAAAGCCAGGAACAGGACCCCTTTTATCAAAGGTTTCAATAATATGGAACGAGCAATGGGAAATGCAAAGCTGCAGCACTGTTGCTCACGTTGAGTGTTATTTATCCACTGATTAGGAGCTGTCTTGTCCCACCCAGACTCTCAAGCTGTTTGCCACAAGAACCATTCACAGCCTTCTTTACCACAGTTAAAAGGAAACCCTGTCCCAAAAGACTTTGAATGGCAGGATAAAAAAATTAAACAGCTCATTTCCCAGGAACTCACCTTCCACTACAGACATGACAGGGAGATCCACTTCACCATTGATCACTTGCCCCTCTATTATTTTTTTATAGGAGTTTATCACACGGGATAGATTGTCACTGGCCTGCAGAATATCCCCTACATGCAAGAGACAAAAACAACCTCCAAGACTTTAGTGACTTTGCTCCCACTAATGCTGTGAGTACTCAGTTATCAACTAATCAGCAAGAAAAAAGTAATTATTTGCTATGAGCTCCACTTCTCTGTCTTTGCCATGCCTCTCTAAGCGCTTAAACACCTTAACCCTTCTAGCTTCATGCATGTTACACTGACAATGAAAAAACGAGTCCCAGGCTTTGTTCCCCACAGCAACTTCCCTCCCTTTCCAAAGCCACATCTATCCCCCATTATCACCCCAGCCTCTCTAACCACCAACTCTGCTGTCAAGTCGTTGCCTGAATTTAAATGATAAGCATAAACAGGCAAGGATTTTGTCTTTTATCTGCTTGCTCAAAGCAAAGTGCATCCACAGTGAGGCGGTGTCTTTGAAGCAGCTCTTCCCTTGCTGAGCCCTTGCACAGTCCCAGGTCACAAAAGCAATTAAAAAAGAAGTGGAGCTTTGTTTACCCAAACTGCTGTCATTATCCTCTGTCTCACTGGCCAGCTTAAATAACGTCCGTCTTTTGGTCTCACACCTTTCATAGAGCTCCTAGGAAGACAGATTAAGACACAGGGTTTCATCACCCAGGAGCCACTGTCAGCAATACCATTCAGCACAGAATGACTCCCAGGCACACACTGGAAAGCCCAGAATAAACCAGTCTCCCTGTGCTGAACATACCAGCGTGGCTGGACAACCAAGATCCCCTGCCCTAGAACAGAGCTGTGAAGAGTTACACTTGCCTGGGAGTCTGAACACAACCTGCACTTCCAATACATCTCCCAGTTCTCCCTCACATCAGCACCTGGGGCCAGCCCTGGTCCAAAGAGACTTTCATTCCTTGTATAGCCCTAGTTCTGAAAAGCCCAAAGAAGAGCAGAACCGTGCTTCAACAATTATGCTTCAGTTGTGCTGCAGACACAGCTCAGAGTCTGCAACCACAGAGAGGAAAGGTGGCAAGAAGGAAATGTTTCACAGAAACAAGCCAGTTTCTTAATCTTCTTACCACTGTTTCAGGAGCTTGTAGTTAAAAATTAATAGTTTTAACTTTTTTAGTTTGATAAGGTGCAACTCTTCAAGGCCCTGAGGCTACCCAAGAATCCCTGGTGGCTCTTCTGATTTCTACCTTCTTGATGTTCTCCCAGCCTTAAAACACTCACTAATATTCTTCCTTTGAAGGGGAGGACATATTTTCTGTCCCAGTCAGCCTTTATTTTACCCATCCAAGAGCTGCAAGGGACAGTTACGATTTTCAGTCAGTGTACCCTAACAGGAGCAAGAGTTAAAAGCTGCGGCTTCTTGATTCGGCCACGCTGCAACTCTGGGGAACAGCCATACCTCACTTCAGCCACAGGCAAAATTGAGCTATTACCCACTCAGACCTTTGGTGAAAGGCATTAAAAACACGGTTGTTTTATTTCCTGTTGTCTCCAACAACTGCCCATTTCTCACCATTGCCTTCCATTTTACTGCACTGTTTGTAATTCTCTGCAACACTCAAGCCTGGGAGAAGAACGGACTGACTGCAGGATTTCTGGGAAGAAGGAGCTGCTCAGACCCACCTTCATGAGCTCCCTATCAGCCTCTGATGACTCCTCTTTGCTGTAATGAACCAACATCTCATTCAGCAGCTTCACGTTGTTATTCACTTCCTCCAGCGTGTGCATCCGTTTGGTCACTTTTTGAATCCGAGCTTCATCCTTCAGGGTGCAAAACACAGACAAAAAGTGAATTTCCCTGTAAAAGTGCAAAGTATCACAACTGCAGGTGTTAGCTGTAAATCATGTCAAGCAATATCTACTTCAGATTAAGCTAGTAAAAATCCCCAAACCTCTCCATTCATGTGAATCTTTGCTTATCTTCTTTTCACCATCATTCTGAAATGATAGATACCCACATATTTCCAAAAAGCCTCATTAAATAGACTTTAATGTATAATCATATCACTAACTAGGGTTGTTTTCTGACCTCTTCAGAAGACATTTTTTGTTTTGGGTCATGCCACTTTACAAAAAAGATGTATTTGAAACAAAACATTTACGAGGATTAACAAGCACTCTCCCTACAAAATGTCCACCCATCTCTGCTTTGAGATCCCAACTAAAGATGTAGGAGAGTCTGCCCTGGGTACAAGAGAAGCTTTAATGGAAACATTTCATAACCTAAACCTCTCCTCTTCAGACTAGGAGCTATCATTTTTTTTGGCCAGAATCACAGTGAGTCATTTCCTGGACTCCAGGATTTCTCATGACTGCCATGGGTGGATATATCACATCTCTACAAACAGGACCGTGTTCCCATGATGCTGGTTTTGAGAAGACCCTGTTCAATAACTCAGTCCTCAGCCTCCAGAAGTGGTACTGCAATGCTCCCACCAAGCCCTGACGTGAAATATCACCTTGAGTGATGAGAACTTGTAGTTAACTACAAGGGGCATTCAATCCTTGACCTGTCCTCCACCAGAAACACCAGCTGTAGACATTTCTGTGATGCAAAAATCTCCCAGTTGCAAGCTAGAGTCAAAATCACAACACATTCATATCACAGAGCCCTACTAAGCTGTCAGACAGCACCCCCTTTATCCTGGTAATGATGGGGACTAGATGCAAGTTAGCACTGTTAGAGGTTTTAAAAAATAATAAAAGGCTGGATGTTGCTGATGACCAGTCTCATTCAGTTCCCACAGCTTAACCAAGGGAATTACTAACACAATGTTCCCAGAGCCTGACAAACCCAAGTTCTGCCATTCACATGATCCTAGAGCTCTCCATCATTTTGAAGTCAAATTGCTTAAAACCTGGAAAGCAGACTGCTGACTGGGAGTAATCTTACAGGAATTTCTTACCTCTTTTACCATAGATTTTATAAGCTTGTTGGCCTCTTGTAAGTCATCTGGGTTTTTACTTTTCAGCAGTTTGGCTAGAAGCTGTAAGATGAGAAGAGGATCTTCAGGAAACAAATAAAGACCCTTTGCCAAAGGGAAGCAGTGACAGAAACAATTCAGGGGAAGAGATAGAGCCCACTATTGTAAAGCTCACACCACCTTCACAGTTACAGTGACTTCAGCAGGATATTATTTTATGTGAGTTGCAGCATTCTTGCTTCTAGATGGGACATACAGTGTGAAATCTCAGAGACTTCTGACACTAGATAGTTCCTCCCATATGTCATTTTTGGTCCTGTGTGAGAAACATTCTTTGCCTTCTAATACTACAGCAGGATGGCACTTTAATCAGGAATAACCTTGTAAAGGTAACACAGGCCAGACCTTAACTGGAACTTCAGGTTAGGCAGGTGGACAAAGCAATGAGTTCTGTGGAAATACACAGCACAACTCCAAAAATAAAAGCCAAATTAGTATGCTACTTTGTTCTACATGCACACTGAGTAATCACTAACGAAAAGTGATTATGATACAAATCTTCACTGTACCTTGGATTTCTCCTCATCATCAAACACGGGGTTTTTGGGACGAGGTGGTGGAGAAGGAATCAGGGTTCTGTCTGCAGGAATCACAGGGTCAAACATAACGATCCCTGAAAGCAGAGAGGGAACCCCGTGGGTTTGCACACACAGTCACACTGGGCAGCACACCCAGGTACCCACATGCTGCTGTCAAAGCCAACACAGTCACTCTCAGTGGCACAGGAGCAGAATCACTGAGCACACTAGCTGGAAAAACAACAGGTTTTCTTTGATAAAGACTAAAATGCCATCAAATGCATTCTGTGTCCATATTGCTCCTCTAATAGCACAGTGTAACCAACAGCTCTCCATCATTTGTCTCTCTCCCTTCATCTGAGCTGTTGAACCAGTAAGAGAAGCCCCACATGACCCAGCTTTGTGCAAACTCAAGGGCACGACGTTTGTTTGTAGAAATGAGCTGAGCAGGAAAGCAGAGAGCAATGCACAATGGGGTGAGGAGCAGACTCTGAACCACGAGTGGGGAAAGAGCTAAGTTCCCTCCTTGGTCCATTGTCAGATCCTTAGATTTGGGCTCTACCTCAAGAGCTCCCCTGGAACCAACTTTTCTTGTGTGGAAGCTGCATGCTTCTCAGCTGAGCTTTTTTCACTGTGCCTACACAAGAAATCTGCATTAGTTAAACTAAAAGTACAATTGTAAAGCGACCTAGTTAAGAAGACAAAAGGCTACATGGAGGCTCTTATTTCACTTTGAATTAGACTTGTTCAAATCATTTAATAACTAGTTCCAGAGAAACTCAAAAAAAAGCCCTGTAAACACAAAGTACTTGCAAGATATTTAATTAATCTAGTGAAAAAAGCCAACCCAATCCAGCCCAAGGCATTTAAATATAACGAGAAGCTTTTCAGGGAATTTCTCCCTCGTTCTGTCTCCCCTCAGAGCTTGCCTTGACCCTATGTAATTAGAAGCTGTGTATTTTGAGCCACTCCTGCTTAAAGCACAGGCTGGAGAGAATGCATGAACGAGCAGCTGACTCCCTACCTTGTCGCTTCAGCATGTAGTAGGCATCCTTGATTTTGGATTCTTCTGGCAGTGCCACTGTCCAGCTATACAGCAATTCAATGACTTTGGTCTTCACCTTCTCAGAGACTCGGTCTCCCAGGTACTAAGGGTGAAAACAAGAGTAAATTCTCCCCATTCTTCATTTCTTTTAAAAATATAAAACCCAAACACACAGAATGGAAGTTCAAAGATATGCATTAAAAGATGTATAATCTAAGTTCCAAGATGATCTAAGATAGATCCTCTTAAGAGGAAAAAATGCTTCTCTAATATATTTGAAACAACGGTGAAGAGAACCTTTGTGATTATCTTCAGCAAAAGAAACAACAGCTATTCTGTTGGTTCCAGGATTTTGCTATTTAAAAATCACAGCAGCACAGATAACCACCCCCTCCCCTGTCTTAGGGGAAAAAATCTGGGAATACTTTGCTCCATCAATCATGCCTCTGTCTGCTTTTCACCAGGTTAAACTTATCATGATTCTGTGATTCTAGGACTGTTGAGGGACTTAGCCAGGCACTCTTCACACAGCAAGCTGGCAGCAGAATAAGGGCTAGAATTCTATGGTGTTCTAACTCAGTGTCACACCACTCTTGCACTGATGCTGGAGTTGTCTGGGGGGTTTTGGGGTGTTTTTTTGGTTTGTTTTTAAAACACAGCCCAAGCTTTAGGAGCCCTTGAGTTACATGAAGGATTAGAACAGTACAGAGACTATATACTGATGGTTAGTAAGTACAACTTACTGAGAACAATACTAAGCAGAGCATTTAAAAAACCCCAGACCTTAGTTAACAAACACTCTTGAACACAGGCTAATAAATGCAATGAGCCAGACAGAACTCTGCAAACATTTTGGATGTTGTCTATAGCTTATGGAGGCCAAACAAGAAGTAAATACAGCCATAAGGCTCAGGGACTAACCTTTGGAGACACAACTTTTATTAACTCGTTTAAAAAACGAAACTTCCCTACTTCGTTATGAAATCTTCTCCCACAATTCTTCATACAAGCTTCCAGCACCTGCATTCAAGTAACAAAAACGGGCTGAAATGAACACCAAAACTCCTCAGTAACAGTGTAGTTGTGTTCTGCTTATAGAGGGACTGAAGGACCCATGTCAGTGAGACCCGTGGTCCTGCTCCATGATACAGGCACCAACCGCCCATCCTTAGGGGGAGACAGGCTGGTCCCCCACCCTCAGTCATCTACATATGGGTCTATCTCACCATTAGGTGTGGTACCAATGAACACAAATCTTGCCTGAAGGTAACAAAAGCAGCTGAAACCAAACCAGAGTTATTTCTGACTGCTTTAGGAGCAATCTGGATGCTTCTGTTACCTAACTGTGGTCGCCCTCGCTGTCTGCTCCCCCAGCAGAGGGGAGTCAGGGCATTCAGGCCCAGAACTAGCCCAAGTCATCCCCCCTGACACACACTGTGCCCCCTGACACTCTGCACAGATGATGTAAAATGATATATAACTGGGTTTAAGAGGAGGGGTAAGAGCTACCTACTGTCAAGGCTTGGACTGCCTCCCATTCCTGTGGTGACTGGATTTTATGAGCCAGGAGCCTCACAGCTATCTGTGGCCTGAAACAAAGCAGATCCCGGTTACAACCAGAGCAGAAGCACTGCAAAGGGTTTCCAGACTTTCACAAATTCTGCTGTTTAAACAAGATGCATTTCACATAATGAAAAGGAAAGGCCATTTAGTAGTTTTTGTCTCTCCCTCAGTGTACAAAGGCTAAGGAGAGATGTCCAGGGCACCCTCGTAAGCCGGGGTGTTGTGTACATGGAAAAGGAAGCGAGGGCTGGTACTCTGAGCCAGCAACTCCAGATTCCTGCTTGGGAGGGGCCAAACAACTCCCAGCACTGTCCCCAGCCCAGGAAATCACCTCATTTCTCTTGCATTAGCTGCCTTTTTCCAGAAGAAAACACTTTTTCCTTAGCTTACAGGGATGCTGTGACCCATGAGGCTTCCTCAGCTAAGCCCTGTGAAGACTTTAAAGACACAAAGCCTTGTCAGGCAGTAGGAGTTACAGCCCCATTTTACAGACTGGCAGAAAGTAAGTTTGGCTCTGTGAGAGCCCTGCAGCTGCAGAAGCTGACATTAGAGGTGGATGCAAAATTCCCTTTCTTCATGCTCAGCCTGTATGAGCCTTGCTGCCTCTCACAAAAGAGAAACCACTCTTGGCAGCATCTTCTTTCTTTTGTAGACAGAGCTTCCCTGAACTATCATTATCTATAAAAGAAACTATGAGAGCTTGATGATGGAATTATGTATTTTAAACTCTGAATTTTAATTTATTAAATCTAGAGCAGTTTGGGACACCCACCCTTCAAGTTCTTTGTTGATCTGGTCACAGAATCCAATGATGTATTCCCAGTCTTCTTGCCTGTTGGACGGGTTTGTGGCTTTATCTTTGGTAGGGGAAAGAGAACATGTTACGAATTAAGCAAAAGAAACAGTATAAAAGGTCACACATTTCCTAGAGAAAAGCATTTGACATCCATTGTCAACCCTAAAAAAAGATCACACATAGTATGTCTGTTCAGGGAAAAGGGTGTGTCCAAGTGGAGACATCCAAATAGCCAGCACAAATCACTGCTTTCCAAAAAAAACAGGTGCCAAACCTCATTTACTTACAAACAACCTATTTCCATGCTCTAAATGAGAGTACAAGATAAAACAATTGAGCTCACACAGCTTCCCTCTGCCTGAAACAGAATTTCTTCCTATTTGACTATAATATTAAACTCCTTAAACGCCAAACCCTCACACTTTCTACACAGGAAACTATTTTAGTATTCCCTTGGAGTTTTGTAGAAGTAAGAGCTGGAACATCAGATGTTTAACAGAAGTCACTTAGCATCAACACTTGTTTTTAGAGTGCCAGCTGATTTGCTAGATGCCTTAGCATTTCTCCTGGGAATTACAAACTGAAATTTATTATTATACATTGAGTTGCAAGTAATAAACACCCCAGCCTGTACCTGATCAGGGATTCAAAACCTGTACCTTCCAACTGAGAGAATGATGCTCTACTGACTGGGCAATTTCAGGCTCCTGAAGGATCCTCCCTTGGGAGCCAAGTGCTCCCTTATTGTGCTGATTGCAGAACAGTGAGGCTATCAGCATCTTTTTGGGTTAGGAATGCATCTCCTCCATGTATTCTACTTAACTCTGATCGAGCACTAAATTTACAGCAGACAAGATTCTTGTTTTAACTTAATTTTCCAGCCAAGATGACTGCACAAAATGATTTTCCTCTCTTGGAAGGGAAGAAACAACACACTGTAGCTATACGTCTAATGGCTGGTGTTTAAAAAGCATTCCTCAAAATTTTAATAGAATGGAAGAGATTCAGGAAAGAAAATATTGCTTATCCAGGTAGTATAGAGCAGGAGATGAAGGGCAGGAAAAAAACCAGCACACATCCCTGTACTTTCATCTCAGAGGGAAGCATAAAGAAGTAAACACATGCTATGCTACAAAGTGCCATTTTTTACCATCATTAAAACATATCCTTTTACCTTTCCACAGGCAGATGAAAACAGCTGTCAAACATCTACTCCGACACCTCAGTTTCACAGCATACCTTCACCCCCTACCGTGGCAGCCCTACAGGGTTTGCTCGTATTTTCCCCCTCTTGGAAGGGCAGCTGTAAAGCAATCTGGTAAATTGTTCCATGGGCTGCATCTGCAGAGGTGAATCTGTGCCCACTGCTGGCTTTCATGGGACCCTGGATAAACAAAAGGTGGCAGCCAGGGAGGACTAACTGCAGATCACATCTCGCTGTACTAGCTAAGCTACCAAGGTATTTTTAAACTCAAGAGATTCTCGGGAGGCTTAGTTTAAAAGACAGCTGCTGCAGAGCCGAGTAAGCATTCAAGACATGCAGCACTTAAACCTTATTACCACTCTCACAACTGCTGAGCACCCTGGAAGCATGGTGAATCTGTGGCCTTAGAACAGCCTGAAGTCTCTCCATGCGAGTCAAACGACAAGGCGCACGGCTCGGCTGCGCTGCGGGCCCAGATGAAAGACAGACAGTTCTTGGCTGGAGTTCATGGAATTTATTCAATAAATGCAGGAAGAGCACAAACAAGTAAAGACACTCAACTAAATGAACTCTCTGTTGGTTGCATGTCCTGAAATTTGGAAGAAGATGTGGTACAAACAAGAAAATGTAGACAATGTTTCTGTATCCCAAGCGCTAATTTTAAAGCTGTTTCAAACACCTCCAATGATTTCTTGGAATGATGCTGGATTATTTCACGCTCTTCAACTGGGTTCCGACTCGTCTCAGCTTTTTCACCAAAAGCTCTCACATAAAGATAGTGAATTCTCAGAAGGAGAGAGAGATTACTGAAGGGAAGTAATGTTCCACATGAAGAAACGCCCTATTTCTGGCATGCATAAAATCTGCATGTGAAACTCTAGTTCATAAAAGTTGATCAGCCTGATCAGAAGAGCTGCCCTGGCTCTGGAGACTGATGTGTTTGCCTGCACAGCACCAGGCTGTGCACAGATCCTTGTTCCACAAGTACACACAGGAACACAGCACAGCCACAGTACAGCCACAGGAACACAGCATCCCCGGCAGGCTAAATTACCTTGCTCAACCTTTTCAGGACATCCCTACATGAAGCTGCATCACATCTATCAAGGCATAACTTAAACCCCTCTATTTTTATGCAGAATGCTTAAAATGTGGGCAGGGAGCTCCTCTGCTCTGCCTTACAAATATGCTTCAACCCTTATATGAAAGGATTCACTCCAGGAAGGAGAGTTTGGAGCTCTGGAATATCAAATCCTTGGCTTCTCTGTGGAAACTGCCAACAAAGGCCAATTTGGCACCAGTTATAAACTTTGCTTTCAGAAATTTTTGCCCACCAGGTCCCATCCTGAAAATGTCACTTCACGTTGGCAACCAAGTGAATCTGAATTAGCAACCTGGGAACAAAAGCCTCAGCACTGCCCCAGTCCTGCCACCACCTCTGCCTCGGCTTTTAGACACTGCTGTGCTGAGGACCTGCAGAGTTGCTTCACACCCGACCTAAGCACCCAAGCCATCCAGTCCTCAGCTGCTCTGCCAGACCCCAAAATGCTCAGGAGTCAGCATGCAGAAGCATCATTAGACATGAAACAACAGTGCTTATTTTCTCTATGGAGAAACAACACTGGAATGCAGAGAACCACAGACCATTAACTGACTGGTGATGAATGCTCCTATTTTGCTGGGTTTACTTCTGGACTGAAGTAAGACAAAAGCCATCCCAACAAAGGGTTTCCCCGGGTCAGGCTTAGCACAGGAATTGGGAATCCCTAGCCCAAGCGTGGGGAGTTTAACAGTTGGATTCTGGGGAGAAGGAGGATGCTGACCCATGACAAAGCAAGGAAAAAAGAGATGAAGATAATAAAAATATTTAATCCATCTGCATCTATTACACAGTTGGATGTCACCTGAACCTGACAGGACTGGGATACAATAAGCTTCCTCTGGGACTCAGCAGAAAAGGCAGTGCTGAAGTCAAAGTGTTTGTGCAACTGACATTATTTTCTAACCTCCGCTTCTACTTCAGCTAAGTGCTGAAAAGAAGCCTGCTGGCAGAGGGAGAGCAGAAAGGATCACCTTCCTGCAGCCCAGCTGCCCGAGAGCAGGAGACAGGAAGATGCCAGATCATCGCCTGCTTAAGTGCAGCTCCTGCTGCAGCATCAGGACACAAGGATGATGTTACCTCATGGGTCTACGACTCCACCTGATGACAGCAAGGGAGCGGCGTGGAAAGCTGCGTCCCACCGGTGCAGGAAAAATCACCAGCAGGAGGAAATTTTCCATCTTGTGGCTGGGAAGTTGGCTGTGCTGCTGAGCAAGGCTGGCCCTTCCCTCCCCTCCCCTCCAGAGCACATCTCCAAGGTTAGCCTCAGCCCCGGCACAGCTCTACGATGGTTACAGGAAAGCAGCCCTCAGGAGGCCAGGCGAAAGCACTCGGATGCAGCAGCCTCTGCACGCTGATTTAGTGCAGTCAGAGCTCCCCGCTCACGGGGGCAGCCGTGCAGCCACACCAGCACAAACCTCTGTAGCAGTGACCTGGCACAAATGCATCCTCTTAAACGAGGGAGCAGCGTTCTAGCTGTGAAATATGTGTGCACCTCTGCAAACAGGCTCACTGCAATACTTCCCACAGTGAGTAAGGCCTCTGCAACACCACCCTTCAGCATACGTCCCCCAGTGCAGAGTACCCGACTGCTTGGCCAAGGAGAGAGAGCTTCTCTCTTTACTTCCACCACTAAACAAAACCCCACAAAACAGTCAGGAAGCCTTCCGGGCTCGACAACCTAAAATATCCTTTCTACTATAGGTATTTTCATACACAAACTGAACTTGGTGAGTCAGTTCTCCTCAGCGAAAGATTAAAAGGAAGAGATGTGGGTGTTTCCTCATGAGTCTCATGGCTACACTAAGAGACACTGACAAACTGTGGGAGTTCAGAGGAGGAGCAGAAATGGTAAAGGGGACAGAAGGGGGGATTGAATTAAAATGAGAAGTAAGAGCTGAAAACATAATTTAGCCAGTACCTCCTATAAGAGATGATGATATCATGTACACAATGGAATTTTATATAAAAATACCAGGAAAGAACAAGGATTATTTAATCTTTGTTATGGAAGGATAACCAACGGGTTTATACTCTAAGGAATTTAGGGTAATGACCATCTTCTACTGTTTGCCTACCGCCTAACTACTTGGGAACTTCACTCACTGCTGTAATCAAACAAAATAACTATTAAAAAAAGAAAACCCAGGCAACAACCTAGCAATGTGCAGCATAGCCTCCCAGTGACAGCAGCAGGAGCCCTTGCACATGGAATATACAAAAAACAATTACAGTTACAGCCAATTCATTCAAGAATCGCCTCCTGATCCGTCAGCGCTGGGTCAGAATCCTGCAGCACCAGCTTCTGTACAGCCCACAGCCCAAAGACCAGCCGACCCATGGGAAGCACAGACACACCATGCTTGTGTCAGCAAGGGCTGTGGGTGAACAAACCATGGAGGTTTTCTTTTCTCCTCCATCTCTAATGCTTAGGATTCTGTGATAAAAAATATCTTGACAAAGGATTTTTAGACATTCCAGTCTGTATGGAGCGGACATCCCTAACTCCTACCCTGAAACTGCAGCGAGACATACGTCTGCTTGAAACACAAGGTTGTATAGCACATTAATACAATTTATTTGGAAAATCCCTACAGTTCTCAACCTCACAAACAGCACTGAAGCTGCACGTTTAGCTAACCAAAATCCAGGCGAGGGAAGAATTAACACCAGGGACAGACACGCACTTTGATGAACCTTTACGGTCAAAAAAAAGCAACAGCCTTGCAGGTGCCGAGCAAGGTGAGCTCCGAACCTGCCCTCTCCTCACACCTCCCTGCAAACAAACCGATTAACGGGCC
>NW_008600849.1:0-19325 GCF_000691845.1 Merops nubicus
TTGTCTCCTCTGGCTCCTCTTCTGCTTCACCTCTGTTTGTGCTGTGGAATGTTTGGGAAAATTCATTTCTCATGGGATGGGACTCATCCTTCAACACCAAAACTGCTCAGGGTTTCTTGAAATCTTTTGAATTGCCTGGGTGTTGCTTGGCATATTTCACTTTTCCAGTTCATGCAGCCTAGGTAAGCATTGCTTTTCCTGCTCTGGCCAGAGATGAAGTAGAATTGATAAATCTGTGTAGTTGAGCTCACATCATGAAGAAGTTGATAGATTTGATGTTGAGATTCTTTCTACCTTAACAAAGATACCCAAAGACAAACAGGTAATGTTTAAACACAGACCTTTAACACATTGGGGTTTTTTTTCTTAAGAAACATTTCCTGCAGACCCATTAGTGGGTTTTTTTTGTCCTCATTTGAATAGTAGTCCAGTGAACTAGAGCCTGGGGGGGAAGGTTTGCTCTTAAATACCTCATTCAGCTGAGGGGGAAGGGCCAATGTCTGGGGACCTTCAGCCTGCCTGCACAGATGTGTTCTGGGGCCACCAGCAGAGAGTGCTGTTGCCATTTCCTTCTAAGAAACGTTCAACTTGGAAGAGTTGTTCCCCTCAGCTCCCACGTGGTGACTTTTTAGGTGGTTGTTTGAACCAGTGGTAAATAACACAAAGTTGTTTATTTTTGGTATACCAGGTGTTGTCTGTTTTAGTACTTAAAATGGAACATCTGTGGTGAAAAGAAGTAACATTGTGTGAGTGGCCTCCTTGATGAAAAGAGTCACTAAAAAGTGTTAAAGATACAGGGGATATTTTTTAAGAGCATGTATATCCTAAAGCAAGATTATAACACACTGGTAAGAGACTTAAACTACAGAGTCTTGATTTTATATAAGTAATGCCTTCAAAATAAACTTTATTCTTTTTTTTTTTTTGGTACTAATAACAAGGTAACTTTTGTTCACCTTGTTTTCTTTTGCTTCTGGTTCCTACAGGATGGAGAAGAATTTGAGAGACTGAACAAGCCAAGCAGTGATATCGACACAGATGAAGATTCCCTCTAGCATGAGGCTGGCTCAGAGGAGTGCCATGACTCATAGTGAGAGAACATTAATGTTTTATTAACCTGGAGAAGGGTCATTTTTCCTCACAGAGCAACTGAGACAGTTTTGGGGCTGGATGTCAGAGGTGGGTGAGGAAAACATTCAAGCCATGTACCTGGCGAGTTGTGTTCCCTCTTCCTATCCCTCTTCTTATCCATCTAAATCAGGAGTGCAGAATCTGCTGAAAGAAAATCTGTGACTGATGCAAAAATGAAGAGGCTTGGACCCTGGACTGAGTGGTCAGGGTGAGATGCTGCACTGTGGAGGGCAGTCCTGGACTCTAACCCATTTGTCTTTCACTGCTTTGGGTGACTGTCCCAAGTCACTGCTACTTCCTCAATGAATTTCTGGGTTAGCAAAGCAGAGATAAAACTGTTCTCTGCCTTGCAGAAGTGATAGGAGTGTTGATTAATGTTTCTGCTGCATATTCCAATGTACAAATGCTCCAGTAAGTTTTTTCTTTTCAGGTCTTTAGATGTTACTAATAACCCCATCAATAATGAGGCGTATGATCTGTTTTATTGTATTTTGGCTATTCACATTGACATGTCCCTAGCTGAGTAAAAGAGTCCCTCTGAAGCAACCTCATCAAACTTTCACTTGAGAATGCATAATAAATGAAGTCATTTGGGGTAAGGGGATGTTGATCCATCAAACAGATCTCTAGAGTGTGATTTGAGTTGGAATGGTCTTAATTCTGTCTTCATTCCTGTTTTTACAACCATGTAACTCTGTACTGACTCCTGTGGAGTCCTTTCTTTATGATTTTCTCTTGATGTGACTGAGAGCAGAATAATTTAACTGCCTTCAGCCACTAGTTCTCCTCACATTTGCAGTGTGAGGCTGCTGTGTGCCCATCTCCCAGTGTCTGGGGAAATGGAAATCTGGAATGCCTTTGTAGCAGAGAATGAATTTTACTTGCAACTTCTGTGGCCTGATTTTGAAAGCTTGAATAAAACAGAAGTGTGTTATACAGTATGAATGCACGATGGGGTCTTTTTTTGTGTTTAGAGAGGCTGTGTGCAGAGAGTTTGTGCTGAGGCCAGTGAAAACAGTGACACTGCAGCTACAGTGGGGCACTGAGCAGGGGGGTGCAGGTGTCAGTACCAGGGGATGCTGCAGGCTGATAAGGTCTGGCATTCATTTTGGAGAGAGAGAGAGAGAGAAATCCTTCTGCAGAGTGCCAGGCATCTGCTGGATTGTGTTTTGAGTGAGAGGAAAAATAGCTTCCAAATAATTCAGAGAATTTTAAAAGGGGCAAGGGAATAGGAATGCAGATAAGAGATTCTTGGTATGTTCCTAAAGCCTCTTCTCTCAGAACAGTGGAAAAGATGTTGGTTTATCATTTCCTCCCTTCAAAAATGCATCTTTCATAGTTGAAAGATACTGTCAGAAGAATTTTTAAAGGAGATAAGCAATGAGTTCAGTGTCAAAGCCTCATACCACAGTGTGCAGGACTCAGTGATGCATTTCTCTGTGGACTGAAGACAGTCCTGCCTTTGTTCCCTTCTGCCATCCTGTTTTCAGGCTCAGTGTCTACAGATCCATCAAAAGGGGCAACCTGTTTCTCTGCATGGCAAACAACTATCAAGTTATAAGTTCTGAGTCATATAAAATTATAATTCTCATTTCTTACTTTGTTTTCTAGGAGTCTTAACTTTTTCTAGCACACATTAAGAATAACTGTACAAAGTGAAATGATTGTTCTGGTTGAAAGTTTTTTTACAGCTTATTTGATGGTGCTTTTATAGGAGGCCATTTCCAAAAGGAATAGTAGTTGTTAGCATCTGGAATTTCAATGTCAATCCCAGAAACATGGTTTTCATTGCTTTATGATGTCCTATTCTGGGAAATGACACTTCAACCAAAAAAAAAAAGCTCAAACTGTTAAAGACTTAGTTGCAATAAGACATTTTCTTTTTTTTTCTTATTCCATACAGCTTTGCAATATATAACTGCCCAAATTCATTGTCTTTTTCAATAGCAGCTACCACCTGGAGCAGGTATTTCCAAGAAGAGTGAAAGTACTGTCAGCTTTACATTACTTTGCCTTTACATGAGCAGTAACTTTGGACACAAACTTTGGTGCATAACTGTGCAATTCTGGGCAGATGGACTGTCCATGGCAAGAGTAAAATTTAGTGTGTGCTTGAATTTTGCTAGAGGAAGTGGCTGGAATCCTTGGTTAGCCAGGGAAAGCTGTTCTGTAGAGTTACACATTTCATAGAGATGATGTGAATCCCACTTGATTAAGTATTTCCACAGTGTGGTTGTTTCCAATGCTCTATATTGGAAAGCTTAACTATTTTTCTCCTCAAATGACAATAAAGAAATTTATGAGGAGACTTTTGGAGAGCAGCATTAGTTTGACACAGAGTCTTTAATGAATACTTTGGGCAGAGAGCTCTTTCTAAGCTGTGATGTAGAGCCCAGATGCACAAATAATTTGAATTTAACTGCTACTGAGGATGCTTCATGTTCCTCTCTCCAGCAATACTGAGTCTTCCTCAAATTCTCTGAATACCTGAGTGTGAAGTTCTGCTTAAGAGCCCATCCCAACCTCCCTTGGAAGTGGACAACTTGTCTGGAGTTGTCTTTTTAATACAACTCCCACTGGATGCCTAGGCTGGGTTGGGTACTTGCACAACTCAGAGTGTTAAGACAAGTGATGTGCTTTCCTCTGCTTCTGCTTTTAGCAAAGAAAGTTAGGCAGCTGACTTTAATACACTGATCCAATAAGCATTTCTGTTCTAAAATTGAGCTATGCACCCTTAACCCCTCTCCCCTCCCAGGTTCTTCTAGAAACCTTTCCATTTGGGGATTCTTTTCTATAGTTCCTCTGGTTTTTTTGGAATGTCACTGCTTTCAGCTGTGGAAGTGCTGTGGTCAGTGTGAGCTTGGAAGCTCTCTGCAGGCAGCAGTCCTCTCAAAAGGGTTCTGTTGAAGGTGGACTGTCCCCAACCTAGCTCCAGCCCCCTGGGAGCTGCACCCTGTGCTGACCAGAGCTCGTGGCATGGAGAGCAGCCTTCCCTAGAGGTGTGTAAAGCTCAGGAAGAGCTGGCTGGGCCCTGTGACCTCTCCATAGCTGTCTTTCTGCTGGGTCTTGAGAAATTTAACCCAAATGGTGTTGAAGGCATGGCCATGCATACAGTTTCTGCCAGTGATCCCACCCTTCTCCTGCTGAGGCAACAGATCAGTGCCCAAAGACACCCATGAGAAGAGAGAAGAAAACAATTCCAGAAAGTGTGGAAGAAGTAGAGCTGGTTTTTTTTAGTAGATCAGATTATTCCCAAATTAGTTTGATAAACATCTAGTCTAGATTACCTTGTTTTCATGGGAGAGGGTATGAGAAGAAGAGGTAGCAGGAAATTGAAAATTCAGAGCAATAGTTTAATTAAAAACATTATTATAGAGAGCTAGTTCCAACTCATTTAAAATATATGTGAATGAGAATTTTTTTTTCTGATGAAAATAATGCTTTCCAGTTTTCTGTGTCTCCTTCAAGGCTAACTGTGGTTGGTGTTGCCACTTAGCTCTCATTCCCTTGGATTTACCTGTCAGGTGGGCAGGACCTAAATGAACAGGAACCCCAATTAAAAGAATAAATGGCCATGCAGCAAGCTTTGTAGTTAAGTACTTTACATTGTATTGGAACATATGCCATAGATTCTCATTTGCATTGATGAAGGCAGCTAATTACAATGTTAATGCACTGTAGAAGGGGTGCTGTCTTTTTAGACAGGGTACTTCAAAAAGGGGTTTATGATTGTTGTAATTCAAAAGCCTGCCCCAGGCTTCTTTCTTCAATTTTCTAGGGAAGTCCTGAAGTGTGATTCTTTGCTCCTCCTCATGAGCACAGTGCAATCTCACTTTCCAATAAATATACTTACTTTTTTCCTTAGAAAAAAAAAAACATACTAAAAAGAACATTGCAGTATTTATTGGACAGTTTGTGTCCTGCCCTACAGTAGTGTCCTTGGGCTGGGCTTGGGGGGAGTTTTTTTTGTTTGGTTTTAATACAAACAGCACCTGCTTATGCCCTTTGTTTATAAAGGTTGGAAAATAGAAAGGAGTCTTTATGGTTTAAAGCTTCAATACTACTGGTTTGAATTGCTTCCCTGTAAAGGCTTCTGTGGTTTTGAGAAGGCCAACGACCAAAGTCCCTTGATGGAACAGTGGAAGAAGGTGGCATGGATATCTAGGTGACCTGGGAAGACTTTCTGCAACTGGCCACCTATTGCTTGGATAGCTATGAGAAGACAGGCAGGGGGCAGTCAGAGGCCAAAGTCCTCTCCTCAGTAGGGATATCCGTGGTGGTAGGTGCCGTGGTGACGGTAGTCATCTTGGTAACCTTCTTGGTAGCCCTGGTGATAGCTGTGGTAACCATACCCACCATACTCATCATCTGGGCACTGCATGCCCAGGGACTGCTGGATGGTCATCTCCTGCCGCCGCAGCTGCATGGAGTCAATCAGGTCATAGACAATGGCCATGGACCACATGGGAGAGGGGTACCAAGACTTGACGTTGCCATCTTTCCCAACGAGAAGCATGGAGAAATATTCTGGGCTGATTTGGAAATAATTTCTTATATCTTTCACCAGATTAGCTGGGATGTCTTCTCGGTCTACAGTGGAGCTTCCTAGAAAGAGATGACATGAAACCATCACTGAGACTTTGTGCAGGCAATGATGATGAGTTGTAAGTGAGTGACTAACACGAGGCATGATGCAAGCCCAACAGTTCACTTCTCACAAGCTCACAGTTTCTTAGTTCTGAGGTGAAACTCCTGTACTGTGAACTGAAGATGTATTTTAAACAGTTTTGTTAGATTTAGTAAACTTGTCTTTATTCTTTAGGCTGAAGCTACTAGAGTGTGACACATCCTTTTGTCACCCAACACACATGGGCTTCTTTGGCTTCTGTGGAATTCTATGGACTGCAGAAGGTGTGTGTGAGAAAAGGTCACAGTCAAATCCCAAGAATTGAAGTGTGACAGTGTGAGCAGTAGCAGGATGTGTTTGCTGGGTCATGAATGGCATAACCTCACTCTGGAATGGTTATGGGTTGTGGTGGGTGTCATGTCCACATGTAAAATACATGTTCTAGCCCAAGTCTGGTGATCTCCAGGCTTGTGTGAAGTCTGTAGATACTCTAAGACAACTAGGATAAGTGGACACCTAGATATGTATGTACATTGCCCTTAATGGGTAGGACTGAAGAAACTGGAAACAGTCACTTACCATTGATTGGATACAACTCTAAGACCCCTCCAATATCTTCTCCAAGTCCTAGCAGTTTGAGGATAGTTATATGGCGCAGACCTGTGGAGGAAATGAGGGAGGTTTTGGGTCAGATCAGACCTTTCTGCTCATTCTTGATTCACTTTAATCAACCAGGTCTGTGCAGGCTAAATTAGGGCTCAATTTCAGCCAGCCCTCTAGGAGAAGCAGTTAATGATTTTTGTGGAGTCTCTGCCAGTCCCATCACTTGTCCCAAACTTGGGGACAAGCTAGGGTGTTGAGTGGCAGAAAAATTGTTGCTAGTGTCCCAAAGACAAAAGCATTTGGTATGGTTCTGTAGCTGAGGGATACAAACAGTAAATTGCAGGGGCCATTCCCCAAATTCAGAATGTTTCTGTGCTGTTTGGTCCACTAGGAAAGCTCTTGGCACACACGTAGCAGCGAAATATTTAAAGGCAACATAACCAAGGACAGTGGAACTCCAAATGACTGCAGGGGATGGCTTATGACAGGCATTCAATTCACATCTTTCATTGGTTCTGGCAGAGCCTTGGGCTACTGCCACTGCTTTGAGGAAAGACCTGAGGGGCTGGAGAAACTGTTTGTGTAACATGAGTCTGTGAAATCTTCCAAATCTTTGATGTCACTGTTTTTACAGCTTGGAAACACCCATGGAGGACAAATATTTTAGGAACTCTGTGGATCTCCTTCAAGCTGACCAGAACGAAGGGTAGGGAGAATGAATTGCTTTGGTTACATTCCACACTTCAGGAAGCATTTTACATTGCTCCAACTCACAGTTTACTTTGGTAGTGACCAAATGAGATGATGCTGATGCTCTGAATGGAAGCCTGGTGGTTCTGACCTGGTGGGCAGATCTCCCTTCAGGCACAACTGAATTGTATTGGAATGGTGGCTTCTGAATGGGACCTGTTCCATTCCATCACAGGAGTCAAGCCTAGGCCCTGTATGGTATTTGGATTCCTAGGAACTGAATTAGACAATAAGTCTCTCTGGGCTTCATAATGGAAAGCCAGCAGAGTGTTTCTAGGTCTTGCTCTTAACTGCCTCATGGAGGAGCCCATCTTTCTCCACTACATAGCTGAGGTACCTAGGTAGGGGACTGGGAGAGTCCTTATTGAAGTGGGTTCCTTTAATACTTTTACAGGTTTAGGCAATGAAGCAGGAAAGAGAAGAAAAAAACCTGATGTCTGTGTATCTCCTTGATAGCTGGTCCAGTTCTGAGCTGGGTCTTAGAGGATCAGTCCTTGCATTGTACTTAGGTTGGTCATTTATGCAGTAAGAAAAAGAAAATACAACTTACCTCCAGAAGTACAAGTCTGAAGAGAAGCTTCAGAGTGCTAACCTTTTCTGCCTCACACAAATGATTCCAGCAAACACTTTGTATCTCTCTGAGCTGGCAGGGTGTGCTGTAATATCTGCTTAGCCCTGTCTTTTCTCTTTGGATTTGGAGCAGCTCTGGCAAACTGTTCAGCTGTCAGACTCCTCGGCCTGTCTTTTTGTTCAGACTTGAACAAAGGAATCCACCACATCACCAGGAAGGATGTGGTTTTGTGGAGCAAGAGTATCATTTCTTTTTGACTCACCAAAATTGCAGGCTTGTCCACTGAGAGCAGCAAGCTGCTGGGAATAAGCCCAGTCCTCATCACTGGGAGCAGAGATCACCACCAGTCGCCTCCTCCAACGGAACCTGCAGGGAGATGAGGGTGTGACAGGGCATGGTCATGATGGACAGGGCATGGTCATCAAGGACTTGAGTCCTCCCAGCACTTTGGTTTTCTGTAGGCTGAGCTAAGTCATACCTCTCACGACTTCTACTAACAGCTGGATGGGAGATCTCCCCAGTTCTATCCATCACTGGGAGACAATAAAGCCTGTTTTGGATTTTACAGCTTCAAAACTGTGAAAGGAACCTCTGCAGTTTCTTTTCAAAGAAGTCCACTGCAAAAGTTGAAATAAAACACTTTAAAGAAGTGTATATTCAAGAGAAAGAAAGATTCCTGTGGAATTCCTCACTAGACATCCAGCTTTGACATCATTCACCACTGCTGGAACTGCACAGTTATTTTGCAGTCCAAGGGCTGTCTGAGAATTAGGGTGTATCTTCATTTCAGACATAACTCATGTTTCTGTGTAAATACTCACTGGCCTCTTTTGCTTCTACACCACACTTGCTAAAAATACCTTTAACGTGGCTTTAAGTCTGAGCTTGTTTGGAAGCATGTGGTTGTGTGAGCCTGTGGCTATATAAGGCATGAAAGGGGCAAGAAGATCTATCCTGGATAATTCTGTGAGATGGATAATTCCTTAACACTTGAAACCTTTAAAAAATGAGATGTCTGAAAGACAGAAAGCTGAAAAGCATTATTTTCATCAGAAAAAATATTCTCATTCAGATATATTTTAAATGAGTTGGAACCAGCTCTCTATAATAATGTTTTGAATTCAACTATGGCTCTAAATTTCTGCAGTAAGTTTTAACACTCTCAAAACAACCCCTCTTTTGAATAAAGGTGCTTCACTAAATCTAAATAGATCAGATTTATAGGAATTTGCAAAGCTGCAGGGATATTTTTATAGCAGGAAATGATCTTTTAAATGGATGCAGATGTTACTCTGGAATACTAATAGCCTGTCTTTCTGCAGCACCATGTGAAGATCTCCAAATGCAGAAAAAAAAATCATCTCTGTGATATTTTGTGTAGCAAAAGCACCTGGCTACCTATAAACAGTGGCTGAGAATGTGAACGTTGGATTATATTTTATCTAGGGCATAAATCAGGATAGAATCCTATCTGTGAACTGCTTTGAGATACTCTTAATTCCTTTCTGTTTGGGGTTTTTTATTTAAGATCTCCTTTGGAGAGACACAGAGCTGAAAAGGGTTGCAAGCCACTCAAGGTGTTCATCCCCAGGCCCCAGGCAATCCCTGTACTTGGTGTACTTACCTGGGGCTACATCTTACTGAGACATTAATCCACATGAATTGTGAATTACTGGTGAAGAACAATCTTTGCATTATTATAACTGATGTCCCCAATGAGCAACACCAAGGGAGATGATGCCAGGACTCTCCTTCAGCTGGGAAGATAATCTTGGACCAATCTGGAGTCAATCTTGCTGGGAATCTGACCAGTTCATGTGACTAGTGAAGCCCACCCAAGCCTGATGCTTGTTTCACAGACAACAAATGCATTCTGTGCAGTGACAGTTCTGTTTATAGATGCAACATTCTGCATTTTTCCTGCCTGTTTTTCTAATGTGTGTTTATTACTAGGGCTGTTTCCAAGCAGAGAAGGATTTGGGGGCTGTCACTTGCCAGCACACAAGCTTGCTCTTGGGTTAGTCAGCTGTTTCCAAACTGAGGTTCTTCTTGGTGGTCTTGAGGAGGAGTCACAGAGACCTAACCAGGAGGTGGTGAGGTGGGTGGAGTGGATCTTGTTAAAGGTTCTCTTTCTGTTGAAGCAGCCATCAAATTTTAAAATGTTGATGAACCAACAACCTGTTCATTTACCTGTTGCTGCTTTCCTCCTCAAATCACAACCCATCATGCTGCCTCCTTTATTTTTGTAGCCATCTGGCATTAGCTCTATGTTCTCATGGATTCTGATAGCAGGTGAGGAGTACCAGCTGAAGCCTAGAGTGATGGGGTAGCCCTCATTTCATCCAAATTACCCTATACCAGAGAGGGCTGTGGCTGCACAGCTCTTCAGAGGATCTGAAGCCTCACAGTCCAGATGTATTTACTGCCTGGAATTTAGGTCTTGCAGGTAGAGCACTAGCATGGCATATAGAGATTGCCTAAACAAAACTATCTCAAAGTTTCTCAAAACATTTTGCAGAGACCTTTAATAATCTGCATGACTTGCACCAGTACATGTGACTAATACTGGCAAAGACCAACTGTTATCTCAAGCAGGATGAGAAGGAAGTTACAGAGCATTACTTACTGGTTTGAGTATGTGGAGGGGATTAGAATGGGACTAGTGAGATTGTGATAGTTGAAATGCATAAAACCCAGTGCCTCATACATTCTAAACACTGAGCTAACATCTGTCAATTAATCCTTACTTGCTCTTCTAATGCACATCAGTGTTATTCTCTCCATGTCATGGTGGGGGAACTGAGGCACAGAAAGTTAAGAGTTGAAGGAATGTGCAGTCAGTCAGGAATCAACATGGGTAATGTCCTCCAGGGCTCTGTACCAGACTGCTTTCAGCTATGGCTACATCTCTGTGCTTGCTCAACACTCTAAATACTGAGAAATCAGTATTAAAATATCCTAGAAATAGCTGGATGGATGTTTTCCCAATAAGACAATAATTATTAGAACTAGCAGCAACGAACAGAAGGTAATACCTGGATAAGAAGCTCTCCAGGGATTGCTTCTTATCTTCTTTGCAGACAATGCCCTCTTTTTTCTGCCTTTCCATGTCTTTAATTCGTGACTGGAAGGTGTCAATCAAGTCAAACACAGACTTCATGGCTATTGGTACTTCATAGTATTGCTGTGAAGAAAAAAGAACAGATGGATAGCAGGCTGTATGTAGTAGCAATTTTTCTGCATGCATCACAGCTCTGTAGAATATATATTCAAGTATTCCTATTTACACCCAGGTAAGATGAGCTAAACTGGATTAGAAACCATGGAGGATATTACTGGTTTTGCAGCCAGACTGCTCTTTGGAAGTGCCACATTTTCAGGCTGTGCCCAATGTGATAAGGCCAGGACACTGCAGGCAACAAACTCTCATGATATTCTTCTGTCAGGCCATTCAGCTAGAGCATTGTCCATATGCAGTGTGCTGTCCACTCACTGAGCAGCCAAACTGTGTGTTGGAGAATGTCAGGTAACCCCTGCCAATGTGGGGTCCTCTTCCTATGATGCCTTCTCACCATTCTGGCAGAAAACCACAATTCCTGAAGTCCCCTAACTGCAGAAAATGAAAAGAGCTGCCTAATTCCTGAAAACTTCTTTTACTGTCCCTTTTCTTGTCCTCTAGCCACGACCAAGTCCTGCACCAGTCTCTTATGTGCCTCACAAGTCAGTAATTTCCTGATTTTTTTCAAGTTGTTCATATTTTCCCAATGCCTTTTCTTTCAAACCCTCACCTTGACCTTCATGTCAGTGTCTGTCAGCACCATGAAGAAGTCATTGTAGGTCATGCCATACTCCTTCCTCAACTCACTGATGAGCTGCTGGTCCACAAGATCTTCATCCTCTATCACTTTCATGGGCTTTTCATTATCTTAAGGTGAGACAAAGGGGAAATAAAATGGTCATACAGTCACACAACACTCTCCCTTTATTTTCACCTTGAAAGAAAGGGGGAAATTAATTTCCCAGAAGCCTTTTTCTTGCTGCATAGGCAAGATATTAAAAACCATCAGTATGGCACTATGGCTTTTAACTGTCCAGTTTTCAATCCCAATATTTTTTTGCAAATCAGTTTACCTTGGGGCACATGAACTTCAATATTCAACCTATCTACTTGCTTTTGAAAAATCTTGGTTGCCTGTTCTTTCCTGGAAAGATATTTTAGGGTGTTTTCAATGTGCTTATACATGTATATACATGTATAATCATTTCAGCAGCTCCTGAAATGAAGCCACTTATGGAACAGAAAATAGAAACTGTTCAACAGTTTAGGACAGGATCTGGAAAACACCATATCCAAATAAAACAGAGAATTTGAGGAAGAAAATTACAGATAGAACAGGTTGAGGTTGGCCAGGACACTGGAGTTAACCTTGCCAGTCTCAAAAAATTACATGGGTGGGTTAGTGACTACAAGAAACCAGAAAATGTTTAGTGTGTCTTAAATATTACAGTCCTAGCTCTTCAGGTCTGAGCACACAGCCACAGAAAAGATTTGAGTCATTATACAATAAGGCATTTTAAATCATTTTCTAAACATTTCTAGCCTTTAAGGAGCATACTGATCTGGTTCAGATATTGCAGTAGGTCCAATCTGTGTAATAGGCTAAAACTTCTCAAATAAAAATTTGGGAAAATGTCTGAATCAGAACCTGACCTTTAGGTTTCACATCTTGGACCCACTTCTTACAGAAAAAAGAACAGCAATTATTAAAATTGGGTTATACTAATCAAGCTATAGATGTAATTAATATGATTTTTACATGGTTATATGTACCTCAGTTTAAATTGTTGTAAAGAATTAAAGGCAACATTATCAACTCCCCATTGGATGGGTGCTGTGCCCTAACCAACTAACCCCTGGCAGTCTTCTGCTTTATAAGCCTCTAGATAGCAACATGAAGGCAGCACTTTAGAGTTTCATCCTTAGGAGATTTTTTTTCAAAAGTTATAATGTAAGAAGAAAATTAAAATTAAAGGAAAATGTTTCAGGGGAAAAACAAACAGTGCCACCAAGGCTGGCCTGCTTTTCAAACTTGGAAACTATTTCTAGGAAGAAAAAAGCCAAAGAACTTATTCTAATTGCTTCTTTCCAATTCACTACTTGTCCCTGACCTCCATCTCATGAAGGATCTGGGATCAGCATGAAGAACAACAAGAGCTGAGACTAACTGCTGCATGTAAGGTTTAACTGACACCCTTCTAAGTCTCCTGCTTTTCTTCAACAAGTTAATTCCTCCTGTGAGAATTCAGCTGTTACATACACTTGTGTGGTTTGGATGAAGTTTGGGTGTAGATGAAGTTTGGAACAGGCTGAAAGAGCATGGTCTGTGTCAGAGTGAATGTCTGTTTATTAACCAGACTGCAGCTAAATATAATCCTAAACAGCCAAGCAGATGGATTTAGGTACACAAAAAGTGACCTTGCATCACCTCAGCCTGCTGTGGAAAACCCTGTGCTGCTCCAGATCTGTCAAGGAGCTGCACAAATGGACAGGCTGGGAGAATTTGTGACTCCCTGTCACTCAGGGACACAAGGCTCCTGGTCTTCTGCTAGGTCCTCTCCTGAGAGCAGCAGAGGCATGGCAGGAATCTGTCTGTTATGAAGAGTTCTCACTGGCTTTGGTGGGTGCTTCCCCTGGAGCTGGGCACTGCCACCAGTTGTTTCAAGGCTGCCTAAGAGAGATGCCCATCTATATGGGAACTCTGTCAAGAGGGTTGTACTAAATATGGATAAATAAGCTACCTTGGAAGTCCTGCATAGCCTGATTCACAAAACCTCTGGCTTCAGGGAGATGAAGCTCCTTAAAACAGCCAGCAATAGTCACACTGTTGGCTTCTTGCTTTATGGGTAAAGAGAGGTAACAGGACTTCAAATGGGAAACCTTTTAATATCAAGTATGCTGTGCAAATTTGTAAGGTGGTCCATGACTGGAGGCTGTGGTTGAAATCTTCTAAATGAATATCTGTTTAGCAATACAGAGGGGGAAAATGCACCTGGAGCTTCCCTTACTGGGGAGGAGAATGCTCACGTGGTGAACATATCAAAGTTAGCTCCTAAGCCTGGGAAGCTGATCCTGAGAAGGAAAGGAACTCACAGGGAAGGGTCTAACTAGGACACTTCTCTCTGTCCTGTGCATGCCCCTGAAAAATAAAGCTTTTTCTATGAGGAACACAAAGGCTTGGGAAAATCTTATATGGCAGAGTGGGGAGATAATGTTGTTGACTTCAAAAATTGGCCTAACTTGGACTTAGATTTGAATATAGTCTCAAACAGTTCACTTCAGGATTTTCTGCCCCAGATCTCCTCTCCTTCATGACAACAACCAGCTTCTCTAGATTTGAATATAGTTTCAAACAGTTCATGTCAGGATTTTCTGCCCCAGATCTCTCCTTCATGACAACAACCAGCTTCTTTAATAGGGTTTAAATCGTGCTAGCCAGTATCTAGCCACCCATGGCTAATGTCTTACAACAACCAAGGGCAGGAAGGTGTTTTATTAGGGCAGCCATTCCATTAGACAGTGAAGTTGGTATGCAGGATATTGGTAGAGCTGAGCCTGATTTCCTCTTTTTGTCCCATGCCTTATCACATTTTTCTGCCTTTTCACTGTTTCCCTGTTTTACTGACTTTATGAATTCCCACAAAGAAAGCTGGAGGTGCTCAAGTTACAGCACTGGAAGCCTAAAAATGGAAAATACCAGAGACACTTATGTAAACACAAAAGGGGATTAGTTAGCATGGGAGGAGGAGGAGGAATGGGTTTGAAAGTGCAACTGGACCACAACAAATGATCTCACTTAGTTTGTGACCCAAACTGGGGAGATTTCTCCCTTTGTTGTATGCATGGTGCCCATGAGATGGAAAGAAATGATTAAAAACTTAAAGAACCTAGCTGGAAGTGGTCAATTTTCATGCTGCTGTTGTTCATGGTGCCAAAAATTGTGATGACTGAGATCTTCCTGGTTGCCATCTTGCAGAAACTCTCCAGGTATTCGTCTCGCTGCTGCACGTACATGGTGTTGTCCACCTTGGGGGTTGTGATCAGCTGGGGGCAGAGACAAAAGAGCTTCTTTAGTATAAGGAATGTATTTTATTGAAGGAGGACTAGTCACCATCTGCAAACTGGGCTTTCTTTTCTAGAGAGCTGTTGACAGCTCTGTAGCCTTCTTGTGTTTATTTGAACCCAAAGGTGTTCAACCAGCAGCAGGACAACCTTAGGAAGCACAGCCAGCTGGTGGCACCAGCTCCCCCACTGCCTCTCCACAGTGCTGGTGGGAGAAGTGGCAGTGGATTTTACTCAAAACCTCGTGCTCTCCTATCATCCCTTGTCCTGATGGTCCCACAAGCTCTCCCTTACAGCCTTCAGTGGTGCCATGAATCCAGTATCCCCCCTCTTCACTCCCAGTGGGAGCACTGGGGACATCGTAGCCACTCTGGCCTCATCCCATGGTCTAGGCAGTGGACTGTCAAGGGGTGAGGACAACTCAGGCTACATGAAGACTTAGGTAAGTGATGGCCACATAAGAAGACCTTGAAGACTCACTAAAGCCACTGTGACCTTATCTGAAACCTGCTGATTTAACTTTTGCTTCTTCTCAGCCACTCTGATGTCTTATGTGACCTATATTTGCTGAGAAGACACAGCTATGAAGGAAGAGCAGGAGAAGGAACAATTAGAACACCAATCAAGCACTTGCCACTGATCCCCCCCAAACACCAAGGAGTGTGGAATCTGGATCACAATTTTATGCTTTAAGGTCATAAATAATCACCAGAATTGCAAACTTCTACTTTAGTCTGTAACAGATGCAATCAATCTGGCTGCCCTCTTAATTTTGTAGGGCCTGGAGGCTAATTTTTTTACTCATTATAAATGCAGTTCATCAAGGTACTGAAATGTAAGAGGCATTTCTGGGCTGGTGAGATCTGATTGTCCTTTATGCAAAGGATGACTACAGCACTGGGGCATGAAGGTGGATGAGAGTCAGGCACCAAGAGGATTTGATTTCTCTGGGCCATAACATCTAACACGTTGCTTTTCAATCACAGAGAAATGCCTCAAATGAAATTTGAACCCCTCCTGCAGCAGGGTTTCTCCAAAAAAAACCTTCAGAGCAATCTGAGCTTGTGCAACCCTTTCCTTGGAGAACCAGCTAAGAGGTGGGCTAGCATCAGAAGGTTCAAATCTTAGAGCATCCTGTAGGTTGCCAGGACTGTGTTGGTGTGATGAATTAGCAGCCTGGCATCTGGGAGCTCTGCTTTTATCTCTTTGAATAAATTTGGCTTCATTTCTCAGGATGCTGCACATATTCTTGGAAGCTACAACGTTGAGCTGTGTGATTGAATTTCAAAGATCTCAAACTTCTGTGCAGTTTCTCTGAGCTTTTGATTTGGTTAAGTATTAATTAACAAGTAACTGATAGACACTTGCAAAATTCAGTCAAGTTTGTCAATGATATGAGTTCTTGGTGGAGTTCTTGGTCAGGGAAACTGGCTTTTGGCTGGTGTAGTTGCCAAGCCACTCTCCATGATATCTGAAAAGTCATGGCAGTCAGGGGAAGTCCCTGGTGACTGCAAAAAGGGAAACATCACACCCATGTTTAAAAAGTGTAGAAAGGAGGACCCTGGGAACAGCCAGCAGGGCTTCACCAAGGGCAAGTCCTGCCTGACCAATGTGGTGACCTTCTAGGATGGAGTAACTACATCAGTGGGCAAGGGGAAAGCTCTGGAGGTCTTCTGTCTGGACTTCTGTAAGGCCTTTGGTATGGTGCCCCACAACATTCTTCTCTCCATATGGGAGAGACACGGATTTGATGGATGGATGGTCACATCCAGAGTGTGGTGGTCAACAGCTCAGTGTCCAGATGGAGACTGGTGACAAGTGGTGTCCCTCAGAGGTCTGTACTGGGACCAGTGCTGTTTAATATCTTCATCAGCAACACTGACAGTGGGATTGAGTGCACCCTCAGCCAGTTTGCAGATGACACCAAGCCAAGTGGTGCAGTTGACATGCCTGAGGGCAGGAGGGCATCCAGAAGAACCTGGATAAACTTGAGGACTTGTGTGAACCTTTCAAGGTTCAAAAAGACCAAAAAACAAGGTTCTGCACCTGAGTAGGGGCAATCCTCAGTATCAATACAGGCTGGGGGATGAAGGGATTGAGAGCAACCCTATAGGGAAGGACCTGGGTGACAGTGGTGGATGAAAGCTGGACATGAGGCAGCAATTTGCACTTGCAGCCCAGAAGGCCAACTGTATCCTGTGCTACTACATCAACAGCTCCATGACCAGCAGGTGATTCTCCCCCTCTGTGTGTCCAGCTCTGGAGTCATCACAAGAAGGACACGGACCTGTTGGAGCAGGTCCAGAAGAGGGCCACAGAAATGATCAGAGGGCTGGAGCACCTCTCCTGTGAGGGCAGGCTGAGGAGTTGGGGTGGTTTACCATGGAGAAGGCTCCAAGGAGACCTTATTGCATCCTTTCAATACTTAAAGGGGCTCTATAAGAAAGATGGGGAGAGTCTTTTAGCAGGGCCTGTTGTGACAGGACAGGGGGAAATGGCTTTAAACTAAAAAAGGGTAAATTTAGACTAGTCTAAGGAAGAAATGTTTTACAATGAGGGTGGTGAAGCACTGGCCCAGGTTGCCCAGAGAGGTGGTGGATGCCCCATCCCTGGAAACATTCAAGGTCAGGTTGGACAGGAGCAGCCTGATCTAGTGAAAGATGTCCCTGTAGTGAGGATGGACTAGATGACCTTTAAAGGTCCCTTTCAACCCAAACCATTCTATGATTCTATAAATCTCAGCTTGGCATCTTGGCTATTTGTATTGGAAGAGGAGGCAGAAATCAAAGCTATTTTTGAGACCCTGATCATTGAACAATACTGTGAGCTTGCAGTGGGAGAATTGCAAGCAACCAGCTCCCACAATAATATTTTTAAAGAACTGTTTTTCCAAGTGTACCTTTCAGGGGATGTGCCATCTGCCAGCAAAAACATTTGTACTGCAGCTCAAACCCTTTCCTGTCCCAGGTGAAGTGTTTTTATAGATAAGTAGTTGGAAAAACATACAACACTATTAAACCCTGGGACAAGTCACTCCTGACCACGCTGAGTTTCTCAGCCTTGAAAACTTACCCACAGTGTTACAGTTTCATCAAAACAGCAGGAGGAAGAAGCAAAACAGAATGAAGTTTGCACGGGATCTCTGAAGATGTTTAGGAGCTCTGAATGCCAAATTCCCAATGAAAAGAATAGAAAATGTAACAACCCTACCTCAGGGCATCTGCTCATCCTCCTTTGTGCACAGCCTCAGTCAGACATGCACTAGCACTGCCAAGCCACCTGGCTTCCTTCCAGTTTTAGGACACCAGCACCAATATAAAGCAAGTGTGCCAGCTGGCAGGACCCACTGAGCATCAGAATGTGGCAACATTGGCAAGGCCCCCAGAGCAATGAATGGATGTAATCCACACTGGAGCCTCATTTTGTCAATCATAACTATAGAGAGCCTGACACCTACATGTACCCTGGAAATAAAATAATCTGATGGCTCTGTGGTGGCTCATGGAAGCAACAGGGAAGAGGTTTTAGCCTAATTTCTGTCTGACTGGTGTTCATAGCGCAGGTAAGATTTCCAACACGTGGCTGCAAAACCTTCCCTGGTGGAAATGAAATGGAAATGTTTGGGTCTAGAAATGTTACCTCTTAAAAAAAAAGGCACCAAAAATGACTACTACAAAACCACCATAAACTTTCTGTTCTATATATTCCTACCAGGAGGAGACACGACTTCATTTAGGCAATCAGATGAGGGAGTTACTTACAATGAGCCGCCTTTTGCCTTCAAAATATTCCAGGAGGTCGCTCACTGATCTCCTGGGAGGCTGCAGGAAAGGTTTCTTGTTGGGTTTGGGGAAGTCCTCATTCTCAGTCCTGCTCCCCTTCTTGTTTTTCTTGCTACGGTCTTTGTCCTGCTTGCTCTTTTTCTCAGCTTTGACCTTCTTGGCCTGCTTCTGCAGCTTGTCAGCTCTGTCCTTCTTCTTCTTCTTCTCAGGCTTATCCATTCGCTCGTGCTTCTTTGACTCTTTTCCTTTCTTTGGGGGGATATTTCCTGCTGCAAACTCCTCCTCTAAATGGGAACCAGCAGGCTTGCTTGGGTCATATTTATCTTCATATTCATTGCTCAGTATCTTTTCTTGCGCTTTCTTTTTGGGCGATTTAGTCTTGGTGGGTTTGTGTTGCCCTGGTGTGACATTGAGGTCCCTGTGGTTATAATCCTTCCTGTCTGTTCGGTTATCTTTAAATCTACCCACATTTGCCTTTGTGTAGTGCACGGGGGGAGCTGTTGGGACCTCTGTGAAACCATCATAACGTGCAGCTTTGCTTGGTTTCCTCACGGCCACCGACTGTTTCTCCGGGTGGCCTCTCTGCCGGTCCCTGCGGTTCGCCTTCCACCCAGGAAGGTAGAAATCCTCAGAGGCTGTGACTCGTGGTGTGGTGGCATCAGGGGCTCCTGGCAGCCTGTGGTGCTCTGTGGTGGAGTGTGGCTTTGTGGTCCAGGTCCTCTGGGTGGTGGGGAGTGGCGG
>NW_008600849.1:19367-57980 GCF_000691845.1 Merops nubicus
TGGTGGGAGGGAGGGTGGTGGTCCTTACTGTAGGCAGAGGAGTAGCCACTGTGGTTGTCATTGGTTTCCTCACTGTTTTGACCCTTGTTGGGAGATTATTGCTCTTCCTTGGCTCCTCCTTCCTTGCTGAGACCTGGACGTGTCCACTGGCAGGGGTAGGCTGGGTGCTGCCCCCGTTATTGCCTTCCTCAACCACTTGTCCCTCCACCCCAGCTGCTTTGCAAGTCTGGATGAAGCCCTTCTGCCTCATCTTCTCAATTTTTCTGATGGGGCTTTGGTCAATGACTTCGTACATGGCCTCCAGCCTGACTGGGTAAGGGTACCTCTCCTCCACCTGCAGGGTTTTCTTCAACAGCACCATTCCAAATTTCCCCTTCTCCAGCTTCAGAAAGCTCATGAGCTTAGGGATCAGGGCAGGATCTAGCGGCTGCTCCAGGATTTTTCCTTCATTTGTTATCCTTCTGACTTTTCCCCCTTCTTCTCCTTCTTCATGGAACAACACAATCTGCTGGATGTGCCTCTCAGCCAGCTCACAGTAAACATCATTTTTCAGCAGGCTCATCATGAGCCGGTAGTAGCCCTCTGAGGGGTGGGGGGCAGAAATGACCCACACCCGGTTTTTCCCAGCAAAACTGGCCAAGACATTGGGGGAGCTTGACCCTGAAGGGAAACGCAGCGCTCGTGACTGTGAGGCAGAGGATATCCCTTCATCCTTAATCATCTCAGACTTGGAGTATTTGGCTGTAGCTGTGAGTCTCTGTATCCGTCTCATCCTGGTGCCCACGCCCCTGGCCTGGGAACGTGCATCCCCTTGCAGGAGATGGGCAGGTGCCTTTGGAGTTGCTAAAGAATCCCTCTTGGTGAGGGGGTGCTGGGGATTTGGGCTCGAATTCCTCGGGGATGCTCCAGCCCTTCTCAGGAGGCTGGTTGGAGCCCTGTAGGCCAGGGGCACTTTCCTAGCTCCACGGCTCCCTCTCTCTGCTGCCTTCCCCATCTCCTCGGAGCTGCACACAAGCCACGCTGCCCACAGCAGGGCTAAGCCGAGTGCTGGCCTCCAGTTCATTGTGCAATCTGCTGGGGGGGGGGCGAGGAGGAGGAAGAGAAAAAGCCCCGTTACCACCGTGAGGATACCTTGAGCAAGCGATCACAAGAGGGCAAAGCACAATCTAGCTCCTTTCTGCCATTTAAAATGCTCATTACACCCCCGTGCCTGCCCTGGTGGCTTCGTACAGTTTACAGTTATTTTTGGAAAAGAGCAAAATGGATCATTTCATGCAAAAGTGAGGTCATCCTTCTCTGGCTGTCCAAAAGGACAGCGTGAGCTGCATCCTTCTCTCCCGCTCTGCCTCTCTCACGCTCTCACACACACACATCCAAACAACACACTGAGAAAGGGTCCAGTACAGAGAGCAGAAAGCCAAGAATTTCACTTGAGACTTACACTCTCAGGGAAGTTCCCCTTCCAGAGACGAGTCTTTCTCCTTTAAAAGGACAGCAGTGCCATAAAGCTTTGCCACTGCCCAGGGGTTTATCCTTCTGCAGCCCCCACAGCCCGTCCGTCTCCCTGGGTGTGCTTTAACTTCCTTTCTTCTTCACCTTCTTGACAAGTGGGATGAGGTCAGTGGAAACTTCCTTTGGGATCTCTGCTTCTCCATTTACCTGCAGGTCTGGCTTTTTGCTGCACTGCTTACCCCCACGGGCAAGGATTTCATTTAAGCAAAAGGAACTCCCAGCTGCTGCGAGTCTCTCTCTTTTGAAACTTCCCCAGCCTCCTTCTCACTCGTTTCCTCAGCCTCGTTCAGCTCCTTTGTTTCCAGAGAGGAAAGCACCAGCATTAATATATTTTCCAGGCTGAATAAAAACACAGGAATGTGATGCTGGGGGAGAAAAAAAAAAAGAAAAGAAAGAAAACTCTTCCCTTTCCCCCTTTCTCCACGCTTTGACAAAAGCAAATTGTAAAAGACTCTTCTTTTCTTCTCTTGCCCTTCTTGGCTGGCTGTGATCCCAGAAACGTCAGGGTAACCCCAGCCCTGCTCTGAACCAGCCTCAGACAACGGTGGCCACTGGAAATGGGGGAAACTTCACTCAGGATTTAACAGCTCAGCAGAACCCGCCTCCTCCCCACTCCAACACAGAGAGGGAGGAGGAGGAGGAAGGCACTGGGGGCTGAAATACTGCACAGCATCACAGAGCACTTCAGAGAGGGTGACTCCAGCCTTAACTCTTTCCTTCACGGCTCCCTGCCCCTCTCCAAGCTCAGCTCTCTCTTTCCTCCCATGAAACAGACACTCCCTGGGGAGAAAATAATCCTGTGAGAAGCGTGTTTCCCCATCAGTGTCAAAAACAGCTCTGTTGTTTAATCATTTTTAAACTCCATTATTTCTACCTCCTGCTCCCCTTTTCCCTGTTTGTTTGTTTGCTTTCTGGGAGTTCTCCAGCAAAATCTGATTTCTCTTCACCAATTTCTCTTTCAGGTCCTCATGTATATTGGTACAGTCTTTTCTGCAGACATCATAGGGGCATGGCTGTTTGATAATTTGTGGCTTTTAAACAGCTCAGGCTGCTTATTATTATACTAAAATTAAGAGTTATGTGTATTTCCCATCAATGCATGCTAGCAGTGGAAAAAAATAAAAAGAGAAAATGTGCCCAAATACCTACAGAGCCACGGGTAAGGACAGGGTCACGTCCTCTGCTCTCCCTTCATGGTGTAAATAACACCATTCTATTGAGCTGACGTAAACTGGCCCAGCTACACTGCCAGCACCTGGCCTGGGGCTGATTTACACTGGCCTCAGTGTTCCCTGCACCACTTAACTGCAGCTGATGGATAACACCTAAAAACATCCAAGAGCTTCAGACTGTTTTTCCTGTTTTCCAAGATTTCACTGATTTGCAGAGAAGCTGTTAGGTTTCTGTGACAACGTGCTGGATTTGACCTCAGTTATCTTGGAGGAGAGGATAATGTACCTTCTACTCACATCACAATTAATGACAGATTCTGATTGTGTTTTTGCAGAGGACTTAGTGGTGTTGGCTTGATGGTTGGACTGGATGATCTTGGAGGTCTCTTCCAACCTAAAGGATTCTGAGTCTAACGTTTTGAGGATAAAATCTTTCCTTTTCTTCCTCTCTTTCCTTCTTTGCTTCATTTTTACTTGAAGTTGTCCAATGCACTAATAAACCCTCGGAGTGGTTTTGCCTAGTGTGTGTCCACAGTTTGCATTCCGTGGCCAGTGGTTTGCCCTGGAGGCAGGGGAGGATGCTGAAGGTCTGTAATCACCTGAACAGGAGTGCAGAAATGCTCAACCTCTCCCAAAATATCATATCCTGCACTCACTGGGAGTTAGGAGGATTGTACCTCTCAGGAGGATCACGAAACTGGAGTTTGACAGAGCAAGGGTGGGTAACATTTTCCACTTAAATCAGTGCCTGGTTTGCTAGTTTATTAATCTTAGAATTAAAGGTCTCTAAACATCGTGCTGGTTTATGCTGACATTTCAAAGGAACTGTCATTCAGAAGGAGGTTTTCACATCAATGTTTCCTCCAGCTTCATTAAAAGATTTAAAACCACAAGAAACGACCCTACAAAGTTAAAGCCAAGTATTTCTTTTGGGGTAAATTAATTTAAAAATAAAATCAGAAAATCCTCCCCAAAATCCAACTAAATTAATTGGGTTTTCTTGGGTTTGGTGACAATTTGTAACCACACAGAAGGAAAACATCACTTATCTGCATAGGTTTAATGAAACCAAGGAAAACACACTCAGTGCATGACAATAAAGGACAAAAACAGATTTCCATAATATCTCTGCTCTCTATCCTATCCCATATATAATATCCCTATTATAGGTATGCTAAAGAATTTCCATGAGGGTTTTTCTTTGCTCTCTCAACCTGATTAAAAAAGTAACATGCTACAGAATCTGTCTTAAGGGTGGCCAGTCAGTGAAGATGATAAATTGTGAGGCAGCTGTAGCACACAAGACATGGAGCCACAGGGATTATTCTCAAGGCTGATGTTTATTCATGTCTTTATCTGAGGTGAAAAATAACCTTGAAACGACTGCTGAAAATATTTGGCATCAGAATTCTTTAGAAAGTCAATAATTTATGCAGGCCAACACAGGACTCCTGGTAGAGTGAACATGTTTTTTATGGGGCCAATGCAAGGTCATAAAGCATGAGGAAAAAAAATGCATGAAATAGGCATAAGATAAGTTTAGATTTGGTGCTCAGGTGCTGGGGTTAAACCCCCAGCCTTGAACAAGGACTGGCATATGGATGATGGCCACAACCAGGCAAGAAAGCCCCTCCTGAGGGGTTTTCACCCAGGGGCTGGCCAGCTTGGGTGGGAACTGATGAGGAGATCACCAGCAGGTGCCCCAAACTTCCACCTGAACTTGGAGGTGGGGCAAGAGCTGCCTATATAAGAGCTGACCCTGCTGGAAAGTTTGTGTGGGTTCTGGTTATTGGAAGTGCTCTCTGGCTCTTCATGGCAAGTGGAGTTCCCAGGATGGCAGGGCCAGAACATGGAGCTGTCTCTGAGTCCCTGCTCTATATCTGGGCTCCTGGCCTGGCTGCTCCCATCTCCCATGGCTTTGCTCCTCACCTGGCTGCTCCCTTCTTCACATCCACTGTGGTGAGTGAGAGCATTGACTTGTTCCTTCCTCTGGTGTGTGATGTGGGTGTGGAGGGAGGAGTTTGGCTGCTGCTCTGCCTCTTAATATCATTTTATGTTGGGCAAGTGGTCAGCAGAAGATGCTCAGGTGCTGAGTGATGTGGCTTAGTGGTGGACTTGGCAGTGTGAACAGTTGGACTTGATGACCTTAAGGTCTTTTCTGACTCAAATGATTCTATGATTCCCCAAAGAACAACATCCTAGAAGGCAGCTATTCTGTCTGGGACTTAAAGGTCATAGTGTATAAGGCACTGGAAATATTTTGTTGTGATGTTGCAGCAAGAAGAAGTCTGCCAGCATGATGGTGAGAAGTTGGGAAGCTGTATGGAGTGGCAACAAGGTGGTTGCTGCCATGCACATCAACATGATCTTCTCCTACATGTGCAGGAGAGGCTTTCTGCTGCCTTTGAATCAGGGCTCTGAGAAATCTTCTTGGCTAGATTGGAAATCATGGTAACAAGGAATGAGAGCCCAATGGTCACATCTACACAGAAAACATGAGATCAAAATGGTACCCACCCCTGAAGAGTGCAGTTCTCAGGAGGCTTGGGGCATGAATTCTTTAGCCCACTGGACTGACAAAGGCAATTTGAGGAAGGGGGAATGAAGTCTACAAGCCCTGGAGCCCTTGGAGTGGTTTTAATAAGGAATTGAAAGTTAATGCTGTGTCCACAAAGGGAAAATATATATGTTTAAGTCCTCTGAGTCTTTCTATATTCTAGTTTTGGTATCAGACTTAAAAATATATAGTGTGCACACAACTCAACTATTTTCACTGCTGAGGAATTTACCTCCTGAACTGGTATTTACTCCTACAAAACCTGGAGAAATAAGGTAGCAACAAGGAGACAGCCAGTAGACTTCCTTTTTCCATAGGCTTCCAGGCAATTCTCCAGAGCCAGGGTAGGAGAAACTGCTTACAAGGAAGGTGAAAGGAGGCAAGGGGCTTGGGAAAACTGGTGTTAGCTGCTTTGCATCGAGCTGGGAGCCAAATAAGCAGGTGTAGGTTCCCCTGCTGGTGCCAGTGGGGGGTTATTAGGGTAAAGAATACCAAAACCTGGATCCTGTGAAGCCAGACATTGTTGATACTCTAAGAAGGGACAGGTTTCTTGAACCCTGCTGGCTCCACGCTTTCCTGAGAGGGGAGGGGGTTATTATTAGTGACCTGCCTGGGGTCATAACCCAGCCAGCAGCTGGGGCAATAACAGCTCCTGGTGTAAACAGGGGAACTGCACTGCAGCCCCTGTATGGAAGCAGGAAGAGGAGCCAGGCCAGGGAGGCTTGCAAAAGCAGTGACCCATAATGAGAAGAGCAGTGTGTGGTTACTCAGATCAAGCTTCTAAAATAAAAAGGTGCTTTTGATCAATAGGTTGGCCTCATTTGAATCTTCACTTTTGAAGTATGCTTTTTTAGTTCTGTGAAGCCTCCAGGAGTTTTGCTTAGGAATTGGTGATGTGTTGTGACATTTCAGGCTTTAAAAATAAATATTATGGACTTTAAAATGTTTCCAACTGTAGGCTAGGAGTCCTAGGTGCTGACAGAGGGTTGGTCAGCCCCAAAGGTACAGGCTCCATTTGAGATGCAGAGTGGGTGCACGTCTGGGTGTTACTCTTGGCCTGTGCTCAAACTGATCTTGTGTTTAGCACCTCTCCTCGTCCAGTTTACAGAGCCTCCTGGTGAGAGGATGGCTCTCACATCACCTCATTTCTTGTTCTCCATCTGCTTGACATCTGGGATGGAAACAGCAGCCAGGGAGAGCAAAACATCATCTGGGCAGGACTGACATGAGTCCTGCCCCAAACTGACTGATGCAATTGGGGTTATGTACACTCAGAGAAGGGCTACACGTGAGAGCAGAGGAACAGAGGGTTTGCCATCTGCTGGACTTGCAGGCAGTGCCAGAGCCACGAGCTTCTGGGAGTGTTAAAGCCATTGCAGTGTCTCGTTGGTACAGCTGCTGGGGTGTAGCACTTGGAAAACATCAGATGTAGCCTTTGGATAGTCACAGAAATAGTTCTAGGGATGATTAGGAAAAGGAGACCTCATTAGCTGCAGCCATCAAGGAGTGGGGCCAAGGTTCTTCTCTTGCAGCAGTTGTAACCCCACAGGGAAGCTGCACTACTGGCATCTCATGGTGCTGAGGATTGTCCCATGAAGTGCCACTGGTCACCTCTCCCAAACCACATGCCTGAACAGCTAAATGAATTTGGTGATGGCAATGAACCCACTGTCTGCAGGGGCCTGGATTTTCCCCTCACTTCTGGCCCTCTGCACCAGAGGGCTTTATGCTGCCATGGGTTTGAACACTCATCCATGCCACCTCCTTTCCCTGGTGTGTTTTTTGTCCTCCTCCCTTCCATTGTCTGGGCAACTGCCAGCTGATGTCAAGCCCTTCTGGACAGAGGGGAAATTCTCTCCTGGCTCCATACAAAGCAAAATTTAAACAGGATGGGAGCTGGGGCTTATGAAACATCTCTCTGCACAAATACTAGGACTTGGATTCTTAATGTAGAGCTCAGTCTGATCTCTTTGACCACTGTTTTGTCCAAATGCAATCACTTATGGCTTTGCACGCTTGGAAAAAGATCAAGCAGGAATTGTCCTGCACTACAATCAGCTCATTCACTTACCAGGGAAGACTCAGCTCCTCTCATCACTGGGAGATGAACTTAAATGAGACTCTGCCAGAAAACAGCCCACTGATTCAGAGGGGGTTGTTCCTGACATATTTCTAGGCCTCATTATCTGTCCTAAAATATTCTGGTTTACAAATCTTTTTTTTTTTTTCCACCCTGTAATTTAAATTTTAAGTGGTTTGATTTTTTTTTTTAAACTTGTTTTGATTATAAAATTGAAGGGGTAGGAGTGGAGGAGGATCATGTTTAAAAACCAGACTGTGCTACAGTTCAGCAATAAAAAAAAGCCTTCCAAAACAGGGCTGTGCTCAGTGATTACTCTCAGTAATTATGTGTCAGAATGCTTTGGGGATGAATATAAAAAATTGCTAGTTACACGGCTGCACACATTCTTGTCCTAACATTCATTACTAGTCAGAGAACCAAATCCTCTGGTTCTAAGTCAGAAAAGCACTTAAGGATATGCTAAAGTTTCATGTCTCTTTGGTGCTCACATGGCTCTATGGAGGGAAAGCAAGGCAAAAGGCTGAAGAACATCTACCAGACTCTTCTTGAATCTTCCCTTGGTGAGTGGCAGAGGAAGGGGACACCCACTGAGGGGGATCACCCAGTGCTCTGCAGGCCAAGGGTCTGTAGGTGGGCTCATAAAAATTGGGAAAAGGAATAAAGTTGTTGGAAGCCCAGAGGTCTTAAGTTCTTTCCTTGAACTAGTTTTCAGCACCAGTATCTGCTATGCAAGCCTTGGAGAAGCACACTGGGAGATGGAGGAGAAAGGGGGGGAAGCATCTGCTTAAACTTCAGCATTTAGAAAATGAAGTCAAAAGCTGTGGAATCACTTAAGAGTGGGATGAAGATCCCACAGCTTCCTGGAGAGCATTCCAGTTGCTTTGGGAAGGCTCATGCCAGCCTCCTGAACATGCTGTTTGGCTGGTGAAGAGTTTTTCCTGTTTCCTTGCAGAATTGTTTCTCTTGTGGCTGTGTAGGGGCAAACCTCACCTGGGAGAGGGGGTGAATGGCTGATTTGGTTAGTCTCATTTCACCAAGCTAGAGATGTGAATCCAGCTGCCTTCCTCTGCTACTTCTGAAAGCCAAAATAGGTGCAGGATGATGTAGGCAGCTAGTTCTGAATCCATAACTCATGAGATGATGGTGAGTGGTCAGCAGCTGGTAATAGAACAGTTCTCACTGCTGCTTTCAATTCAAAGCATGTGAAGAGGGTGCAAAATGGTGTGAAAAGTCTTGAGCTGTGACATGGTTCCAAAGCATCTGAGACCTAGGGGTTTTGTTTGGTTTTTTAAGGTCTGTGGCCCCATCCCAGCTTGGGTAGGAACCAAACCCAAGCTGGTGCCATGTGGATAGGTTTCCACCAGACCAAAACCCAACAATGCAGTTGAATCCTAATGGTTTCCTTAGCAGAAAAAGCAAAGAATAAAGGTTTCTGGTCTCTGATAATGTCTCATGATGTGATGTACATATACACCTCTTTGTTTGCTAATACAGCTACTAATTTTTAATAGAACAATAACAGAAAATCTGGGGGGTTGAGGTTGCTGAGGTGCTCTACTTCCCATGCAAGAAATCCACATAAAATTGGTGCAGAAGGTACTGGGATATACAGCAGAGGTAGGGACTGGTCTCTGCCATGCCCAAGGAGTGTCAGTATTTTCATTCAGGAATTAAAACAAATCCTTTTTAAGGGTGGAAGAACTTACACACAAATTCCACAGCTCTCTTTTTGCACGGCAGGGTGAGAGACGTTTTTCACAGCTATTGACAAAGGACATTCCAACAACCAGTGAGATCTGGACTTGATTAGATATTTTGGAACCCAGTGCAGAAGTACTATCTGCCAGAAAAAATGTAATCCAAGCATGTTTTATTAATATATTGCTGCTGTTCTTGGATTATACCCCTGTAGAGGCTCACCTCTTAAATGACACATCTGATAGGCTCTATAAGATTGCATTTCAAGGTTTATTTTTTGGCTGAAATTCCCTTGCAATGTGCAGAGACTGTGTGTGCTTATTTTTAAGCATTCAGAGACAAACTTCTCCAACGTGATTGCTGCAGGCTGTTTGTGGTGCACTTTAGTGACCAGGTACTAGAAACAGGAGGATTATTATAGTGCAAACTCAATGGTGTTGTATGACCAGAGAATGACTTCCAAATCCAGGCAGCTTCTAAATATATAGGATAAGCAGCCTAATATTGTCAATATTTCTGTTCAATGAATGAGAAAGTGGCTGGAGGGCTGTGCTAAGCAAGCCTGGAAGACAAAAGTGCATTGATTTGTCACCTCACCTTAATTATATTAATGACAGAGTCTTTCTGACAATTCATGGTCTCCAAAAAGAACAAAAAAAAGAGGGAAATGTGTATAACAGATTTCTTCAGAGCAATACACAGCAAGGATTGGTATTTCCATTGCTGGTGTTGCTTTCTTACCTTCATGTTAAAAGCAGCTTTGTATCTAAACCCACAATGTGTTCCTGATCTAGGAACCCAGCTGCCTTGAAATCAATGGCATGGTTCCTGTCTTCAGTGAAGACTCCTGGATTTTGTACATATTTAGAGGGTACAATTAAGCTGGAAACTTAAGGGAGATTGCAGCCTTCCAAAAATTAAAGAGGAGAGAAAGAAATGCCAGAGCAAGGATGTTGTGAAAGAGATCCCAGGTGAAATAATTGCTCCAAGATTTGCTGTCTGGATGTTGTTTTTTTTCCATAATTACTCTAGCAAGCTCCTGCTTCCACTGAGAGGGGAGGTGACCTGGGACTTTTCCAGTAGCAATGGAAATTTAACACACAAGTGGTCAGAGCTGTTAAAACTGCTTCACTCACGTGTGGCAGCACGGGGAGAATCAAGATACAGCAGACAGTCAAATACAAAATTTGGTGAGTGCACGTGTGTCCAAATGGAGACCAAGGAACTGATGGAGACACTTGGTCAACAGTGGTGAAGTACCAAGCAATGTACAGTGGTGTAGGCATGGGTAAAAGATGATTTAGAGGTCTTATTTCTTGCAGTTATCTTAGAAAATCACCTTGCATAGCCAGGTCACTTCACCTCCCCTATTGAGTGATTTTGCTCATCTCCAGAAGCATGAGGCCACATAACTGTGCTCTCCACAACCATGGAGGATCTGTCACATCTCTGCAGGATAGAAAGGAGAGGATCAGATACTCCATTTCTTTTTCTACAGACTCTGTTCTCTGAGATTCATTTGTGTTACCAGTATTATAGTTGCTACAGGATGCTATTAAACCTGCAGTCAAGCACCTCAGGCATCAAGAAAATCTTTCCTTCAGGGATATTTTAATCTCTCTTGAAGATGAGTAGATAGATGGATGCCAGAGCTCAAGGGAGAATGAAGGCTGGAGTGCCAGGCTGTGGTAGCCCATCAGTGGCCAAAGCCATGTGAATTAACTCAGAGGCAGTGGTTTGAGGGCATCTTTGCAAAAAGGAGGTTTTAGGGATTAAGGAATAATATAAAGGACAAGAATGAATGTTTTTACCCCAGGTAGAAGTGGCAAAATAGGATTTTATTCATCCATGGCAAGAAGCAAATGGAACCCAGTGCAGAACTAACCTTTCATTGCTTAGTTCATTTAAGGCAAGATCTCAAGGTTTTGTGTTAGAGAAATATTTTCTTACTGCTGTGCTGGTAGCCAAAAATGTCTGACATCTGTATGGCTGACATCTGCATGCCATCATCCACAGCAGATGGGGGGCTATAAAACATCAAGAAGTTTTGGTAATGGAAAGATCAGCAGCAGACTGGAAGAGAAATCAGAGCTATTTATAGAAGGAGAGATTTTATTCTCTTTGAGAAGAACAGAAGTGATTGAGAGCCTGACTTAGGAGATGTGTTCATCCTGGGCAAATGACAAGCCACCAGGTTGGGATATGAACAATCAGAGCAGGAGATTTCTTACTGGGAAGGCCAGGGCAATGGGAACACTGGATAAAGGCAAGTCTAGGGTGAGGCTTTGGAGGCCAAGGAGATGTATTAAAACTTCAACTTCCCAGGGGTGATAGCAAGAGCTCATGATGCCTGAGTGGCTTAAGTCTGAGCTGGGCAAAGCACTAGAGGGTATCTTGTTGACAGGGGAATAGGTCCTAGATGATTCCTTTGTCCTTTTGTATTGCTCCACCTCGTTCTGGAGAGCACTAAAATACAGACAGGCATCCCATGGAGAAAGGAGGAAAATGGGAAGTGCCCACCTGAGCTGCTGATGTGACTTCACCTTGGGTAAATGTGAACCTGCTGGCCCTGGTGCCCCTCCTGGCAGGGCTCTGCTAGTCTCACACATCAAGAGACTCGTTAGCTAAAGGGTAAAGGCACAGCCACAAGGTTTTCCCCTCTGGTAGGTGCCAGTTCTGATGCTGCCAGGGCAGTTTGGCAGCTCTAACTGAAGGCAGCCCTTGGAGGCAAGTGGCAGCTCAGAATCCTGGTCCAGGTGAAGTGGGAGATGAGGTGCCAGGTTGATTCCTAGAATTCCCAGCAATGTGGCAAGCTAATTCCTGATTTTTATATCTTAAACTGAGGTCTGATGGCCTGGTGTTAAATATTAATAGTCACAGCACCTCCTCATATAATTTTTAGAAGAATCAACTGCATCACAAGCTTTAAGGGAAGGCAGTGAACAGTCATCTGCTTGACATTAGAAGTGTGCTTGGCAGATTTTCCAAGTCAGGGCCACATTCAGCATGGAAACAGCCTTAACTTTGCCACTCTCCCTGGTGTCAGTGGCTTAGCTTGGAATGGATGAGTGTCACCACACTTGCAGGAGCAGCATGTAGAGCCTGCTGTAGAGAAAGAACATTGATTTTTGGGTTTGGATTCTTTCAGCCTATTCACATAGGAGTTCAACAAGCTTCTAAGAGGTGGGAGCTGATACCCAAGTGTGTTTTAGTGACCACGTAGACAGAACCAGGTTCTTTGGGGGGTGTTGCACACAGCAGCCTATTCCACAAGCTCCCCAGAGCTGTGATTTGCCACTAAACAATACCACAACTGTTTTGCATCGCCATCTAGTGACACCTATAGATGCCTCAAGTGCACTCAAGCTCTTGCTTTTCTCTGATTTTATGGCACTGAATTGAACACTCAATGGTTTTGCAAGCAGAAGAGATGTTTGTTTGCCAGCAGTACCAGTTAGACCAACAGATATGAGAGGAGCACTTTGGTCTGTAGGATCTGAGCTGTTAATTGTTTTTCTAAATGAAAAATTAACTCATCCATTGAAGGAATGAACTCTTTCCAGGCAGTATTGAAGTTGTGTTGTCACTCTGTCTTACCCCAGCTTCAGGATTTGGTGTGAGGCTTCATGGTATACAACTGTCCTTCTGGTTTTAATATAATTAAGAAAAAAACACTTCCATTTGTTTCTGGGGAAAAAATAGCCCCCAAATAAACATAGTATGTAAATGATACTGATGATCTTTGTTGAGAGTGAATTAAACATCCTTCCCTTAGGGTGCTATTAGAATGGAAGCCTTGCTGAGAGGTCAGTGTTGAGTTCCCCATTTGATGAGCCTGCAACATAGCAAGCTTCCAATATTTATAAATCTGAGGAATGAGAGGAAGGGAAAAAGTGATCCAGAGTCACAGAAAAGTCAGTAACCCCCTAAAATCTTTAGCTGTCTAGAAAGCCACAAATCATTTATCCCCCCCATACTTTTTCAGAGTTCAATATTTTGGAAAGTGTTGGATTATTGCTGGATTTTTTTATTACTTTGGAACTGATAGTTTTTTTCTCTACTTAGAAGAAAAAAAACACTAATGGAAACCTTATGTTTGAAAAAATGTAATAATTCTGAGGAATGGTGAAGCCTTTATTATCCTGTGGCAAGCTTGTAACTTAATTCTCACCCTTCCTCATGACCATTCTTACCCTGGTTCTCCATTTGCCATCCTTGGACAGGTCACAACAAGAAGTTACTTATCTGTTATTCCCATCTTGTCCTTTTTGAAGGGTTCTGGCTGTTTCACAGCACAAACATTGGGTGTTGTGGCTTTTTTTTTGCAACAAACTGAAAATTTTGGAACAAGTCTTTAATCCAAAACAGACGTTTCTTCCCTCATCTCTCTCTAGCTGACTCCCCAGCCAGAGGAGTGTGTGATTAAAGGATATGCTCTTCTCTCAGGAGCACCCAGCACAAGCCAAACTCATTTGTAGGGAGAAAAAGGCTCCTTAAAACCTTTCCACTCCGTGTGTATGTGGTGATAAAATGAACACATTCAGACCAGGGGAATTCTCCATCTGTGTGAAATACTGGGTGTCCTCTAGAAGGCAGCCTGTAGTTTGAACAGCAGCTCTGAGGGGGTGATGCAGTGACAACAGAAGCCCTGTTTGTGTGATAAGCCTCTTTGAGTCATAAAATCTCTGCCCACAGCTCCATTTCTGCAGAAAGTAAGTTCCCTTGCTGTTATTCCAGGAAGCAAGTGTCATAACACACTATCTAGCAGGTCAGAAATACATGTGGTTAGGCAGTGCTGGGTGTTTGTATTAGAATCAAGTGGAACAATGCAGAACAATGCCAGGGTGCCTTCATTTAGTGCAGCCACTGACCCATCTCAGGCCAGTGTTTAGATGTGGATCTCTGCAGACCTGTTTCAACAGAAGCCTCAGTCCCTGTCGTGCCATTCACAAAGGAGCTGTCGTGGCAAGGATGGGGTTTTATTCCTGTTTCACACTGTCTTAGAGGATAATGTTGTCTCTATCTATTTCCTATCTGAGATCCTGATGTTTAGCACTATGCAACCCTTTGCAAGGGAATTTTTAAGCACTTGTGCCTCGTGATGGCTTTTGTGAGCCACAGTTGGCAAATAGAGAAGAGAAAGTGTAGGAAATTTCAGTGGCTGGATCTGTCCACTCCTTCTGCTGGGAACAGAATTCAGCAATATCATCTCACCTTCATCTGCCTGTACAGGGCATGGGCTCAAACCTGCTGCTCTTGAAAGTCTGTAAATGACTAATAAACATTTGGATGATCCTCTCTTGTGTATGACCTTGAAAACCTTCCTAAGGACACAAGAATACCTTCTAGAATTTTAATCCTAAAATACATAGCCTATAACTGCCCATCATGTCCTGTTAAAAGCAGCTAGTCTTAGGACACTGCATCTTTTGAAGCCTGGAATGTATAATTCATATTTTTAACATCTTTTTTCTATTGCTGCTACTCGTGGGCCTCTCATCACCTCATCTGTGTGCTTCTGCCTTTCCTGTCCTTAGCCACAGAAGGCAGGATTGCCATTCTTGCAGTGTTTCCATCCCACAGCATCAGCTGTGGGTTTGTCTGTTGAAAAACCCAGAAATGTCCTGCTCTAATGTAGTGGGGACAATGCAATGACAGCAATGACTCTGCTGCCCTGATGGCAGGGAAGGTTTTTAGAGTTTAGCAAGCCTGGCAGGAAGCTGTGCATAGAGAAGGAAAACCAAGAATGAAAATCTAAGATTGGAAAGGCACAGGGAGAGCAGAGGACAGGCTTCAAATCCCAGCTCATCCAGGGAAAGGGGACAGAGAGCACAGCCTTGCCTTCCACAGCAGAAACACACTGGCTGATGGACTGGCAGTTGAAGGCAGGATGGAGGATACAAATTACAACTCAACACTCAGAAACCTTCCCTTCTACCTTGGCTGTGGCTGGGAATGTTTTCCTCTCATTTTAAAAGTAGCTCTATATGCACAAGTGTTCTAACCCTCACACATGCCACTGTTGCTGAATGTGTCAGCATCTCTCCCTTTCTTTCATGAGATATGATCCCCTCTTTCTCCCTCTCCTCCTCTGCTGGCTGAGATATTGGAGTTTAAACTTGTTTATGAGTGACTGCATTGCTGCTTCTTGCCCATTTCAGTGCCACTTCTGCAATGGCCACTTCTTAAATTGCTCCCCACTGCACCCAGTGAGGTGGCAATGGCAGTCCCAGATGGGGAAGCCCAACCCTCCAAGCCCAGTTTGACTCCCAGCTGTTAGCAAATCAGATGCTCTGGTGAGGAAGAGGAGAAGGAGCATGCTGGAGAGCTGGCCTAAGCAATTGTCTCCAGAAAAAGCTCAGATTTGTTTGGACCAGGTCTGCAAACTGCAGAATTGCCTTGGGTATGTTTGCCTCATTCACTTATGGTGCAGGAAATGTGGCTGGCAATGTCTGTGGAGCTCTGTGATCTCTGATGTGAGAGAGAGGAGAGGAACTTTTTTTTTTATATCCTCAAAACCAGAAGAGGAAAAAGGGATTTTTTAGGTACAAGTTGCTCCAATGTGCAGCCTTGGTGGTCACAGCTTTTCAGATGCAGTGATTCTCTAATTAAAGGTGGAGTGGTTTGAGGAACATGTGATCCCAACTAATTTGGCTAAGAACAAAAAAATGCCCCACAATAACAACATGAGAAGTGTTCAGAGGAGGGAGCAAAACTGTAGCAGCTACTTGTGATCAGCTGCTGCACAGGGTCAAGCTGAAGGGCTCTGGTATTGAAGAGGGGGATGGAAAGCCTGCAAGTGGTAGCCCTACAGCTCTTGAACTGGAAGAGTTCAGTGGCAGCCTGCAAGCAATGAGGACCTTTCACTGAGGATGGAAGATACAGCTGCTTGATCTACCTAGAGAGAAAAAAAGTTAAATCTTTTTAAGATTTAAGTTAAACTAACTTAACTTTTAAGTATGGTGCTTTAGCTGGGTTCAGACTGCCTCCATCAGACTATCAGTGAGAACAAATGCCTACAGACCTCATCCACCTCCAGTGCTCTTCTTGCCTCCACCAAACCAAGTGCTAAATGGGTTCCTAAAAATTCATAAGACTCAATGTATGTAAAGAGACTGCATGAGGCTAATGCTAAAGTTATAGAGTGCCAGTAACTCATCATGCAAGAAGATTCTGTGGCTCCTCCAAAGAGGAGCAGCCCCAGTGAACCAGTGGCTTGAATTCTCATTGTTTCCAGAAGGGTGAGACCCAGCTGAGAAAGGTCATCTGCAAATTCTCATCAACTGGCAACAATCAAGAGCTAAGAGCCTGCACTGAGTGAGGGCTTCACTTCAGACACTTGGATGAAGTCATGTTTTACAGTCCTAATGTAAATACAGTTCAGTGGAGAGGATGTTGGCAGGAAGCCACAGCAAGGACATAAATTCATGGTGCTGGAAGACCAGCTTGGCTTGGCCTGCTAAAGTAGTTCAAGCAATCCAGCATTTCATATAAATAAACTTGTTACCCAGGTAGTAAACCATGAGAAGGGCTGGATTTTCTATCAGATGTCATGATTTAACAGATGGTTCTGCTTCCTCCATGATTCTCCTCATCCTGAAAAAGAACAAGTAAAACAAAAGTTCTCCAATGTGCCCAAATTATCTCAGCCAGTTCAACTGGAAAAGCCACAAAACAAAGGAGAAGCTACTCTTTTTGCTCATTCTCACTTGCATCACTCAAGGTGTTAATTTATACTGTCCCAAACTAGGATATTTGGGCTGTGAACATGTACCAAGCTGGTCTTCCAGCACCATGAATTTGTCTTTGGTGTGGCTTCCTGCCAATGTCCTCTCCAATTGAACTGTATTTACATTAGGACTGTAGAACATCATCAGGGCTCATCATCCAAGTGTCTGAAGTGAAGCCCTCACTCAGTGCAGGCACTTAGCTCTTGATTGTTGCCAGTTGATGAGAATTTGCAGATTATCTTTCTCAGAGGGGTCTCACCATCCTGGAAACAATGAAAATTCAAGCCACTGGTTCACTGGGGCTGCTCAGGTCCCAAGTGTTGGATTTTGTTGGCTAAATAAATACAAAACATTGGACAATTAATTTTGTCAACCAAGACTGAAAGGTGAAATCTTTTCTTTGCCTTGGGCATCCTATCTTGGCATCCTGGAGTCTATCTCCTGGTAAGTGATCTGGATGAGGGCTCACTGCATTTTGCTCTGTTTTTCCTGCAGTAACTTTCAAAGCTCTTCACAAAGCAGAAGTATTTTCATGTTATGGAAGGTAGGAATGGAGGGAGAAAGAAGCAGATTGTGTTGTCTAACCTGGTATACATCCTTATGTGAAGCTTCTGAAGTCTGCTAATCAATGAGATGGTGGCAAAGTCTCTCACTGACAGCTATCCTATAGGAATGAAAGATAAAGAAGGTTTGACTCTCCTTAGTGTGGTCAGGCTGTGTTACTTCTAAATAACCAGCTGAGAGTGGAGTCACAAGTTCTATGTTCTAAAAGGGCTTGCTGAAGGGCAAGCCTTGCTCTGTTTGTTTCAAGAGAAGGTTTGAATAAGAATTTTTCATTCTTGAATTTCACTTCATGCCTTTAAATGACTTTTATTGCTGTGTCACACCATATTTCCCAAAGGCACAGGGACTTTGCTAGCTCACAAGAACCAGAAAGCAAAAGCATTTGGTCTTATCACCAAACATGGGTGAAGGGTAGCAGCCAATGAATGCAATGTGTTCTAACTCAGATTTAAGAATAAAGCACATCACCTGACCTGGAAGTTATAAAACCCCTTCAGCTTTATGCTTTAAACACTAACATGTGATAGCTAATTTAAGGAGAACAGTTGTTAAAGACTTTGGAAATGAGATTTCTCAGAGAAGTGTCCCTGGTTTGGAACACTGTTATCTCAGTGTTCCATGCAGGCTGGGATATGGCCAAAACTTTTACCACAGTCCTCAGTTTCTGGTTTCAAACACAGAGCTGGGTGTCAGGAGACTGCATTTCACTGCCTGGTGTAGTGGCCTCACTGAAGCACATCACTCTGAATTTTAAACATACCAGCTCTGTCTCTCTCCCACACCCTGGCAGAAACAACATCCTGCTTTCCATGTTACCTGATACAGCTCTGGAGGGATTTGCTTGGAGAAAGTGGAGGTGACACCAATGGAGATGCATTTAGATTTGCCTGGGAACTTGTCCTTGTTTCTATTATATTGACTTCATTTATCTACAGGGCTGTGGCTGGTCAGTAATGAAGGAACATTAAAGACTCTGGAATTGTTCTGGATCTCTCAAAGAATATGAGCACCTCTCTTTATTCTCCCCTCCCTTCTCTTTGGTGTAGACTGGAGGCCAAAGTTTCTAGAGAGTGGATTCCTCATTAAGGTTTCTGATACCTCCTAGTATGCAGAGGCTGGGATTACCACATGAAGGGCATCCTGCTATTTTTTTGCCTCTGGTCCAGTCCCTTTGAAGGGACCCTGGAACACTTTACAATCCTGCAGATTTATGAGCATTGTGCAGCCTGCCAGAGCCTTTCTAACATAACTCCTGTAAACTAATTATGGGAAACTGCCCCAGGCCTCTGTCATTAGAAATACATTCTTAGCATTTCATGAACAAAGCTCAGTTTCCTCCTTCTGTTCCTATAGGATATGATCTGTTTCCTGACAGATGTTTATCCTAAAACATCAAGTGATTGTTTCAGAGGAAAATAAGTGAATAAAAGCATAGCATGTCACCTAGTATGAGTCACACTGAATCCTGAACTTCCAGCATGATCTGCACTTCTCCAATGCCCAAAGAAAACACTTGTTAAGATTTTTTTAGTTTAAATTCACTGCAATTTAGAGATTGGGCACTTCAAGTTGTGTAGTTTGTCATTAAACCTTTTTCATCACTCTCTTAGCTTGGCTTTAGCCCAAAAACCATTACCCACCCCCTGGCTATCTGGGCACCTGAATGAAATGAGCTGATCCATCCAACTGCTTGCACCTTGCTGGCTCTCAGAAACCACAACCCAGGGTGCCAGGAAAGGCAGGCAGACAGATACAGAATAAACAGGAATGGCTGTTGGCAGGAGCAGAGCTCTGGCTCATGGAGGCAGCTAAACACTATGTGTTTTTGGCTGCCTGACTCACACGTGTGATCCCAAGCCCCTGGAGAGCAGGGCAGGCTGTGCACACATGGGCTGTGTCTGTGGCCAGCTGGGAGGTTATGAGTGCAGATGGAGATGTTCTCAACGTGCACATCATCCACAGTGCCCCTGGAAATGCTCTGTCCCCAGCTAGGCAAGGAGCACTGGGGCTAGGTGGGATAAGGAGACCAAATTCCATTCATAGTCTTACAGCCCAACCCTGGGGAGTGAGACTGAGGCACCTTCTGGCTCAGACAGGTTGTGAGGTTATCACCATTTAGCTGTGTTTGTTTCAGGCTGCCTAACCTGTTAATTACTGTAGGACAGCTCCAACCTCAGTGCAAGGCCTGACATATGTCCAGTCATTAAGCTTGGACTTGCATTTGGGTGGTGAGCAGGGTGCATGGAGGAACTGCTCTTTCATGTGGATGGTATCAACTGGGGTCCTAATTCCTGCTAGCTGGAGCTCCTATGTGCATTTTAGATGTGATGTGTATGTACACAGTGCTCACAGATCTTGATTTTAAAGGATCTTACAATCCCAAGGTGGTGGTCTTCCCAAGGTGGTGGTCTTCCCAAGGTGGTGGTCTTCCCAAGGTGGTGGTCTTCCCAAGGTGGTGTTCTTCCCAAGGTGGTGGTCTTCCCAAGGTTTTCATTTTGTGTGTCTCTCAAACACCAGATGATCATCTGCAGCACGAGGCTTTGTATTGATCCCTGAACTTCTACAGCCATCTTCCTGCTACAAGGGTTTTGAGCTGCCAAGTAACATGCACTGGGAAAAATAATATGCAGAAGGAGGTCCATATTTTCCATCTGGAAATGCTTAAGAAGAAAGATTCTGGAAGAATAGACATACCCACTTTGTGATAGTACTATTATTTAAGTTCTGATTTAAATTAATTAGCCTACCACTCTTTTTTTTTAATATTTTACAAGGAATCTAGATTGGAAATAGAGGCTGGGCCACAATAGGACGATTACTGTGCAGACTTCTGCTGCAGGGATATTTTATTTTCCCCCTGAAAATGAGAGGTGTGAAATTGTCCCACAGAGTGAGTTCCAAGTAGGGAGACAACTGAAGAACCCCTGCCACCCATAAAGAAGAAACAACATTGAAAAGGACTCTTCTGTGGGCTGGGAGTAGGGGAGAAGCAGCACAGCACAATCCCCAGTTTGAAATGGGTGAGGCAGTAATTGAGGTGTACAGGGTGAGGAGTGATGTGGTCAAGCAAAGAATTGGCAGAATTAGCTGTTTGTGCATGTGTCTCTTCTGGCTGTTTTTCCTTTTCTCAGCAGCATAGTTTGGATCTGAGCCTGTTTCAGACAATCCTAGTTTTCCCCTTCCTAATTTCCCATAGTAAAGGTTGATGAACATCAAATGATAAACAAACTGAGGGCTCAAACTTGCCTTGAGGAGTTAGAGGAAAACCATTCTCTTCCTCTTCTACCCCCTGCCCATTTCTCACACTTTCCCAGCTTGTTGTGTGAAAGATTCTTGGGCTTTGCTGCTGCAAGCTGATCCTGACAGATGGCCCCAGTAAAGTCCCACAACAGAGCTGGGTGAATCCCTGAGATTTTTCCAGAAGGGGCAAATGAGGGGGAGGAGCCAGGCTACTTCTGCAGCTGGGGTCCACCACTCAGTGGAGAAAACCAGAAAACTCAGAGCCTAGAAAAAAAAGGTGTTTTTTTATGGGGTTTTGGATTGACTGGTAAACGTGCCACAGTGGCTGTGTTCTGCAAGGATGTTTTCTGATTCACCCTACCCTCCAAACCCATCACCTGCAAATAAACATAAACCAGAACAGGCTTATGCTGGATGAGGCTGAAAAGCTGCACAAGGAGCATTTTCTGTGGCCATAAAAAATGGCATCACAGAGAAGGGTTTTTTTTGGTAGGTTTTTTGAAACAAAGTTGTGGGCTAGAATGGTACTGCCTTCTGTTCCAGAGTCAGTACAGCCACCATGATCAAAGGTCTTCTCCACCATAGGCTCATAGAATTGTTTGGGTTGGAAAAGACCTTTAAGCTCATTGAGTCCCACTGTTAATGTAACACTGCCAAGTCCACTGCTAAACCACGTCCCCCTGGGCAGCCTCTTCCAGTGCTTGATAACCCTTTCTTTCTGTGGGCATAAAAGATGGCATCACAGAGAAGGGGTTTTTTTGGTAGGTTTTTTGTAACAAAGTTGTGGGCTAGAATGGTTACTGCCTTCTGTTCCAGAGTCAGTACAGCCACCATGATCAAAGGTCTTCTCCACCATAGGCTCATAGAATTGTTTGGGTTGGAAAAGACCTTTAAGCTCATTGAGTCCCACTGTTAATGTAACACTGCCAAGTCCACTGCTAAACCACGTCCCCCTGGCCAGCCTCTTCCAGTGCTTGATAACCCTTTCAGTGGAGAAATCCTTTCCTCATGTCCAGCCTAAACTTCCCCTGGCAAAACTTGAACCCCTGACCTCTTTGCTCTCTGTTTTGCAGAGGTGTAAGCCCTTCTATGGAGCTCCTCCACTTGCAGTTCCCCCCACCACTGGGGTACTTACCACCTCCCATGCCACCATACTGGTTTTCAGGGTTTTCTGTCAGTGAGGAAGTTTGGAGAAACTGTGATTTAAGTTAGGACTCATGGTGTTTTCCCCTCCTGTGTATTAGACCATGCTTGCTCAAGCCAACTTGCATCCATCCAAAGCTATTGCAGACAAGGCAAGCTTTGATCTTCCCAAAAGTGCAGAAGTGCACGTCTGCTGCAATGTGATGTCTCTTCTATTATTGCTGAGCCTGGAGCACAATAACATCTTATAGAGGGCTTTGGAGTTTAGACTGCAGCCCATTTATTTATTTTGCTGGAGCACTGTCCCATAAGGAAAATCCTAGGCTGGGTTTAAAGAGCCAGACAATGGAGCAGCCGTCACATTTAGATGTTGCTTTTGAAACAATACCCTAATGCTACATCACTTTGCTCTGCTGGGTTCTGCCTCTGCCTGGCCAGGGCAGAAATCACAAGATCAGAATTAGTGAAAGGGCTGCAGTGATGTTTAGTGTAAAGCATGTTGAAAATGAAAACAGGGACTCGACTCTGCTGAAAAAGCAGCTCTCTGGTTCTGAGGTTTCTTCTTGACCAGTGGATTGAGGCATTACCTCAGACTCAGTGTGAAGTCAGGCAAGAAAAGAAGTATTTTTACACTTAAAGCAAATACTGCTGGTGCCAAATGTGTGTCAGAGATTTAAACCATCTAGTACCACTGAAGAGACCTTGAGACACAGCATTTAGAGAAAAGAGAGAGACCTGGCTAGTCTTACTGTCTGAAAATAACCTTAAAACTCTTTCAGAGCCTGAAGATAGCCTGAAATAACAGCTTAAAAATTTATCACTTGCTGTATTTATACCTGTTGGATTTCTGCTGATCAAATTGAAGACAGAAGTATTTTTTACAAATACTTTTTGTTGAAAGAGTTGGTTTTGAAAAACAGCTTTTAGCAAAGAATTGTGATAATGTTTTGCTCACTCTGTTTGCCAAACTCCTCCCTCCTCCTCCTCCTCCTAGTTTTGAAAAATACAGAAATGGTAAACAGGTAAAAGCAGCTGTGTATTGCAAAGGGGTTTTGGACAAATAACCTTTTCATTTATGATGAAAGATACAGAATCTATGATTGGAATTGGCAAATGAAAAAACATTGAAAAGCAAACACTGGAAATTTATTCTCTAAAGTGAGCTTTCAGTTCTCATTAGCTTGATTAGAGCCATTTAGGTAACAGTTCTGTTGATGGTTTCCCTGTGATATCATGTATCTTTTATGGGTTACTTAATATCTTTAACATCTTAAAGGACTTACATGCACTCAAGTGTCTCTGAACTTCCCAAATCTCATTTGCTCTCTTAAAATCAGTAACTTTTACAATAAATGTGCAAGGATTTGGAAAACTGGAGTGATGTGTGCACAAATCTGTGTGTATATCTCTCTACCCAAGATAAATACTAGAGTAAAGGGGATTCTGCACTGTTAATTGATTTCCTGATTAATCCATTGACCACACCAGTGCTTATCAATATTTGTGATGGAGAGATCTCAAGTAGTTCACATGAGATCACTGCAAAACCTGGGAAACTTGCCATGAAAATTAGGGCTAGTTTGTGAAGGATTACATGAGTTTTTGTTAGTAATTACAGAAAGAGCACATTTGGTGAGCTGACATTTGATGTGCCTACAAGTATGGTGGGTCAAGCAGGGTAATGGGAAGTACTGGGAGCAGCTCTTTCAGTCAAGTTGGCTATTTAGAGGACCAAGTCAACCATAACAGACCAAAATAAAGGTTTAAACCTAAACCAGAACAGCCAAGACTGCATGTGATAACCTAATTGCTTAAATCTTTCTTCTTGATTTACCACTTTTGGTTTAAGCCCTGTGTTTGTTATGAGTGTGTACAAAGTTTCTGAGCCCTTGCTCTGAATAGGGACCCACAGAGCTGCTCATAGGCAGCTACCAAGATCTACTTACACCTCTGTGAAGGGATATTCAACTGGATAAACTGAGAAATAGCAGGTGATGACAGAATGGAAAAAAAACCACACGTGCAGGGACAAAGCAAAGGCTGTGGATCCAGCTGGAGGGCTGAGATGACTAACTTCTGAATGATTAACTTCTGAATGATTAACTCTGTGGCCTTTGAAGAGCCTGTACTGAGGGAGCCTCATATCTTCAAGATATTTGTGAGATACCAAGAGCGTGGGTCTGTGTGGTCTTTTTATATAATAATTCAAAGCCTGGAAACCTTAGCTTGGGGGTAGAGATAGAAGAGGCTTAATCTATTCATTTTAGCAAAGGGAAGATGAAGAGGTGGCTTGGTCAGAACCCACAAGACTTTAGTGTGGTAGAAGGTTTCTGGGAACAAAGGGCTCTTTTATGCAGCAGAGAGAGGCATAACAAACCCTGTGTCTGGAAGCTTGCAACTTGGTTTATACAGATGGTGCAAACTCATGGGCTTGAGGCAGAAATTCTACGCCTGGTATTACACTGAAGATCAGACTAGGTCACCACAACCAGCACTCTTGGCTTGGAAATCTGCCTGCCTGTGATTAATGTGATTCCCACATTATAGCCACACATCAGCATTGCATTTAGTCACTGAAGAAGAGAGAGAATGGGTCCAATTAGCTCTGGGCTTTCTGCCTAAAGAGGGAAAATGAAATGAGATTTTAAGGACGACCCCAACAGCTCTGAGAAACACCATGGGTTTATTAGCAGTTGGGCAGAGGAGACAGGATTTCAAGGTCCAGCACAAAAGGCTCTGTAGAAAGAACTCTGGAGAGGGAGCTGTGCAGAAGGAAGGTCTGTGCTTGACCTGCTGGGGCTTAGGGATAGTCCTAGAAAGCATAGGACATGCTTAGAGAAGCAAATCATGGTAGGCAGGGCTGTGCTGCTTCAGAGACAGCTGCCACTACACCCCTTTATTTTGATGGCATCTTCCCTAAGTAGGAAGAAGAAGAATGTCTTCTCTGAGGATGGTCTTGTTAAAAAGGGTTGTATAGATGATGGGGATGGGAATGAGCTGCATCTACTCCAGAGTAGTTCTGGTTTAAGTGTTTGGCTTTGCTGGAAACCCCCAAAGTTCTTACAAGAACTTGGAGTTGCTTTCAAGTGTTCCTGGAAAAAAAAAATGCATCAAAATGCAATTTTTAAAGCTAAAAAATGTGATTTTTGGCTTGTCTTTGAAAGGGTAAGGAAGATACCATTTTCTCAAGGCTGTTCATTTAAGAAGAGTGCTAAGGGATGGATAATTAGACTCATCTAGGAGTTCAGGTGGTTGACGACTTCTCTCTAGCATGCAAACTGAGTGCCAAAATAGGCTGCTTCTGTCATTTAAAAAAAATCACAGTTGTGGAACTTGGTCTTGGATTTTCTCATCCTGTTTTCCAGCCCCCTTGAGGAAGAAGTATCATGTAGAGTCGTGCTTTTGATCTCACCTAGGCTGGTGGGTCTGCACTATGCAAGTCTAAAATAACTGTTTTAAAGAGGTCTTTTGTTTTCATCTTGTTTCTCTTGGCAGGAAAAAAAAGGTGTTCAAAAGCAGGAGAATTTGCTCCTGGCCAATTTGAAGACTGAATGGCTCCCTGTTTGGGCTTTTTTTTTTTTCTTTTCTAAAAATCCTTTACATGGGGCTGGTTTTTGGGGGCTTGTGATCATGTGTGTAGTTTGCTTTCTGTCCACAGCAGTTTACCTCATTTACAAAAGAGCCTTTTCAGCACCTGACCCTATATTCAGGGCAAGTTCTGCAACCTCTGATTGTTTAATTAGCTGTTGCTAGCTTAAAAATATTTACCAGTGCTCTTTCAGGTAAATAGGTTATTTCAGGAAGCAGAGCCACCAAATATTTTCATTTCAGATTAACTTCCTTTTCCTCTGCTACTTTACCCAGCAGAAGCAAGCAATGGCCAGGATCTTTGAGGTTGGTCAGCCCATCTTCAAATACTTGCAAGTAACTCTCACCTTCATAATTAATACAATAAAATCCTCTACCTGAACCCTCTTACACTGAGCCTTCTGCTGAGGAGGGGTGTGTATGGTGGTGATAAAAAAGAAAAAAGACCTTTTATCTTTTTATTGCTTTTTAGTTTTAGTGGTGAGTGGGCAACCCTTTCATCTGAAGCTTTGCATATTCTCTTTTCTCCTTAAAACCAAGTCAAATAAAACCCCAACATGGCTATAAAGGTGCTTTACATACAGTAGCAAACAGCACTCAGGATGAAGGCTGCTTGTAGTGACTTCCTCTGTCAAAAAAAAAGGAGAGATGATGAGTAAAAGTGAAAGGCAGCACTTCTGAACTTGATTAAAAGGTATCCTCTTAAATGTCAGCTAACTGGAGAAGGTGGCACTGGCAGACTTTGAGGTTTTGTTTTGTGTGTTTGCAGATTTTGAGATGATAAGCAGAAAAATGAGCTACTAGAGAAGTTTTTCTTCTTTTAGTGACATCCAGCCACTCCTGCTACAGGAAGATGAGTTAGCACTTGCTTGCCACCTTTATCAGGCTGGCAACTGATCTCTCTTAGTTTTTCTGGTAGAATTTCCAGTATTTTTAATACCAGACCACTGGCAGCTAAAAAAGTAAGAATAAACTGCCTCTACCCTTATCTGTGGGGGATAAATGAGTGGACATAAAAATATCCCAATATCACTTTTACTGAGCCACTTTTTACCCTGTAGTCTGCTTTCAAAGTCAGCATTGCACTTGGCTCAGATGGTGAGATACCAACACTAAATGCTACTCAGGCAGAGCCAGTGTTAATATTTTCAATGCCTTAGGAAAAAAAGGAAAGAATATAAACTAATTCTGCTTCTGTTATGATGAAGTTCCTTCATAACATCTGAGCAAACTCAAAGCCATTTGAGGACTTAGGCAAAGTGTAGTTTTTCTGCTGCTTCTTTGTGGTAGGGAGGAGGAGGAGAGAATGATTTTAAAATGCTTACTGAGAGTCAGCTTCATTTCCTCATCCCTGTTTGAAAGTTTCTAAAAAAAGGAGGATAAAGAAATCAGTTTGACTCCCATGGTCAACAGCAAACAAGGCCAATGAATACATGTACTGTCAGTTAGTGAAATTCATTATCTCTGTGTGCCAAAATTGAGACAATAGAGACAAAAGCCACAGCCTTTCAACTCCAAATATATCACTGGGTTAAACTTGCCTGACATGAGTAAGAAAATGACTGATCTAAAGAAAATACTGTGCAAGAAAAAAACCCCTTCCTTGTCTAGGACCAATCTCTTGCCCTCTCCTCTTTCCTGATGAAGAAAAGGGGCAATTGCCAGTGTGGCACCTTCACTTCAGCATTCATTTGGTCTGCCTTGAGCCCTACCCATGTCTGTAGAGTTTTAATGACACATTTTAATTCTAGTAGACATCTTCCACATACCTGCTCCATGGCCTGGGCTGGTCTAACTCCTCCAGAATGTGTTGCTCAAGCAGTGTGCTGTGCAGCTCCTGCAGTTGTTCAGTGTGGTTACCTTCTGTTCTAGCTTCTAACCATAGCAAGCTAATGGCTTTCAGATATTAGGGATTCTGTCTTCTGAAGGATTCCCTTGGGAAAATCTGGAAATGAAAGACTGCTGACTAGGAAGTGAGCAGCAGGCTGAGAATTAGACTACCCAAAGAACTTCATTTTATTAGCCTGCTGGGATAAAACAGGGTAAATCAGTATCATTCCATCATCAAACTTATCTTCTAGAGTCCCTCTGTAGCTCACAGTGACTAATCCTAAGAATGACAACTCCTTTCCAAATACTCCATGAGAAAATATTGGCCTTGGTTGTGGATAAATAACAGCAGTGACCTACAGCTATGTGAGGTAGCTCAAAGCTTTGCATTCTAGAAAACTTAAAGAATAGTTCTTTTTACTCTCTTTGGGTGACTTTTGATGACCACATCTTCCTGGAGGATGAGTAAGACTATCAAGGCTGGGAAGATAAAGTAATTCTTGCTGTTGCTCTTAGGAGAGAGAGAATAGGATCTCTGGAAGTAAAGAAGTTGTACTAAAAACATGTCTTTAGGTTCCCAACCCCTTCAACAGGAATCTAGGTCTGAAGATTCACCAAACCTGGCTCTGAAGAGACAGAAGTACTAAAGATGTGAGGAAAAAAATTCACTTTAGTAGTTTTTAAGCTGTTGCTTTTCACAGTCACTGTAGTCTACTCAATTTCTATGTTACAGGGAGAAAGGGAGATCTCATTTCTACCCTGGATATCAGTGTCCTACATATGAAACCCTGTCCATACAGGCTAAGCACATCTCAATATTTTTAGACATTTCTGTGGTTCTTCAGCAACTGTGTTGTGAAAGAACCTGTGAGGTAGTAGAAGAATTATCTCTGAGAAGCTGGAGATATTTAATAGCCAGAGGGCATGACAAAAACTAAATTTTGCAAGGGAACAATTGTTTTTAAAAACTTTTGTTCCAATGTTTTGCTAGTTCTTGGATATATTTGTTGAAATCTGTCTTCTGTGTATTAAAAATAACTGTACTCTACTACAGTGAGCATTTATAGCAAAGTCAAGCCCTTCTCCTAGAGTGTTTTTTTCTGCTTTTGGTTTTTTTAAGCTTAGTATTTTTATCATCTAACCATAGGACAGTTTTAGTTGCAAAACTGTGGTTGACCAAAGTCCTCTGGGCCTGCCACAAGAAAGGTGACTTCTCCACTGGCTAAAAAATATCAAAGCCAACTTTTCCACTGGACATGCTGGGAAGCATCTTACTGAATAAAGCAATTTTTCTAAAGAGGGAACAGATTTGTGGCATAATCCTGTTGACTACACTGAACTTCTGCCTCAGAAGAATTCTGGCCCTCACCTCTTGGCCTTGGCTACTATAAAATCATCTGCTTTTTAATGGATAATTGCATCTTAATTTCTTCTGAGTGATCTTATTCAGATATAAGACTGCAAGAGGATGTTCTATATGGCAGCAAATTGCAAAAAATACAATCACTGAAGTATTTTTCACACAAGCCAAGAAAAGGAACCAATAATTATATAATTATACTGTTTGAAAAGCCTGGTAGGGTTAATGTAAAAAGCAGAGACTGTATAGCTCCTGTTTCAGAACATTAGATATGTGACATCCTCAAGCTCTTCTTGACAAGCTCTTCCCCTTCAGTAGCAAATACTTAATGCCATTTAAGGTAGAAGGCCAGTTTCATCTGTTTTATAAACAGAAATCATCTAAAATTGGAGTTTTACCATCTTACCCATTCAACCACTGAGGTTTAGTTACAAAGGAAGGCTGGTATGAGCTGTCCCATGGAACAAAACCAAAGCTGGGGAGGTTCTGTGACACCAAACTGGACCTACCTCTTGTAGCAGAGATAAGAATAAACTGAAATCTTTTATCTGAGTCCCAGACTGTGGTGGTTTGAATGAATAGGGAAGAGAGGCCAGGCTGCCCACAGAAAGTGGAATGCAGCCACCCAGGTCAGTCTGGTCTGGTCCCCACAGCAGAGGCCATTTCTTATAGCTTCTGAAAAGAGACCTGAGGTCTCTCTCATGACCAGAAGTCTGGCTTTCTGCTTAGAGGAGCCCTAAGTGTTGACATCATGATACCCATCTCCACCCATTACATCTGCAGAACAAGCTCTCTCCTTTGCCAGTCACAGCAGGGCACTGTAGCTAGCTGGTTTTGGAAGCAATAGCCTCATCCATAATTTGTGGCTACACACAAAATACTCTTGTACTAGTCTCTCCTTGCATTAATTCTCTTGCTGCTGACAAGTGACCTTCAGGTTTCCTTTGGATTTATTCATCTCACAACCAGCTGTGGCCTCAGAATGACACTTGGTGCATCTCACCTGGGCACTTGGTGACATCACTGTTTGCTCAGGTTGTTCTGTTTTTCATCCCTCTGTGCCAGATGAGTTGCTTGGCCTCTGTTAATCTTCTGTTAAAAATGATGCTTCTCTTCAGGGCTTAGATAACCTTTCAGCTCTCCCTCTGCCAATCCTTCAGCTACCTGGAACAGTTGGGGGTTTTGGTTATTTAGTTGGTGTTTTGTGGGTTGTTTTTCCCCAGTAAAGACAGGGTTATTTTAAGGCTGAAATGTGAAAAATGTCTCTGTGAAGAAGGTATATATAAGAAAAACAAGGTGGTTTGGTCACTCACACTGTCATTTCTTTGAGAATCTCCAAGCCAGCTGACCCACCTCCCATACTTGAGGGTGTGAATAACTAGATTACTGAAAGCAAATGTGTTCTTGGAGAAATGAAACTGTCATGAGGTAGTCTTAGAAAAACATGGTGAGAGAGGGCAATTATATTCTTATTTTCTTATATATTAATATTAATTTTCTTAATATTCTATTACTTTCATCTTGGGTCAAGATAGATGTTCACAAGATTAATGGCTTCTGATCTGATGTTAGTATCTTATTTTAAAGTCTGGGGCAAACAAATCAATATCAGAGGATTTAATGAAATAAAATGCTCAGTCTTGCTCCATAAAAATTATGAAACTTTCATTTATGGTGTTTATGCAAGAGAGATTTTTTTGACTGGCCTTTGTCCAAGTCACCCTGAAATGCTTTATGTCAGCTGCCAGCAATGCTCTGTCTTTTTCATATTAAATCTGTGAAACTGTTCACACTGGAATTAAAACTCAGCAGAAGAGATCTAGAAGGTTTCAGAACCATAAATATAAACCAGCTGTTTTTTACTGAGGAAACTGTACTCTGTGGTTGAATAATTTCTGGTCTCTACAGGCCTTATTGTTCTGTTTTGGACAGGGTGAATAAGAGAGTACTAAATCCTTTGAAGAGTTAGGAAATTACAGTAACTGGTAGAGTATGTACTCCACAGCTGATGAAGAACCAGATGATCTTTCTCCTTTTGTTTTAATACTGAAAGCACAGATTGACCTATGCTGGGTTTACTGAGAAAAAAAAAAGACAGACAAAAACCAAACCAACACAAGACTAAAGAAGTTTCATTTTTTCCTTCTATTTTTAAAAAGATTAGAATACTGCTCTCCCAGAGACTCACCAGCAGCTCAGAACTGTCCCACTATAGTGCTGTCCAAATTGCTCACCTTGTTTTGCATCATCTCAGCATTCATCAGCTTCCTCCTCTGTGAAATATCTTAGATTTTCCCTTCTTTTGGTGAGTTGCTTTGAGATTTGGGGCTGAAAAAATGAAGGTGACACTAAGTACTCAGAGGAGTCAATGAGCTACTGTGATGCTTCATTTGTGGCACTAATGATGATGGGTGTCAGGTAAGGCACATGTTTTCTTGCATACACATTTCTCTGAGCTCTGCACTGGGGCCCCTCAATTTTTGCTCTACTGGGTGATGAATTTGCTACTGAAAAAAGCTCTTTTGCACATGCTAGTGGAGAGTTTGGTTGGTGCACTCTGAAACTTGTTGTGTTTCACTCCACCCTTAGGTAGAACGTGCAGGTTTCAGATGATGTCAAGCTCATTTCATGACATGTGTGGTGGCAGCCACAAATTGAGTGGACTTTGGGCTGCACCTCCCTCCATGGGGAGTCTTTCTGTGAGTCAAGTCAGTGAGAGAATCATCAGCCTGGGAGGTGGCAGAGGTACCCAATGTCTCCTCCTCCTCCTCTGCCAAGTCAGGTTTTGGGGAGCACAGGACAGCTGTCCTGACTATCTCAAAGCCACAAGATGTATGAGATCAGAGAGCAGCTCTGTGCTTCACCACCCACTTTCCTAGTGTGATTGTGCCAAAGCAGAAGGTTTGGCTTGCTTGAAAGGAACATCCCTGTGGAATGGGGATGCTGCTTTGAAATGAATGTGGCTGGATGAGGAGGACAGAGCACAGAATTTATCCTGTTGCACATTTCATGTGATGAAATTTCCCTTGCTGATGCAAACCAAGCCAAAAGAAGGGAAAAGAAAAAGGGAACAGAGTGAACTGAGAGGTTTTTTTGTGGTAGATCTGTGCTTCACATGCTGTTCTCCATTATGAAATGAATCCAACTGTATCCACCACACTTTAATTAACTTTTTATTAGGAGGGAAAAAAAATTAGCTCTATGGTATTGAAGACTCTTTTAAAAATGAAGCATCTTGGCTATTTTTAATCCCAAGGGCACAAAAGCATTAGACTACAACACATTCCAGTGGCTTGAAATATTTCAATTGGAATAAAAAAGCAAAGCTAGTTTGGAGTCATGCAAGAAAGCATCACCACATCCTTACCTTTCATTGCCTTTATTTGCACTGAAATAAACTGAAATAATTTTATTTTGAAATCATGAAGGTATTACAGCACCAAGGATGAGACCTTCACTGTGAATTTTGGTCTTGGGTGAAATATTTAAAGCTAAATTGCTAAGCTTTTAAAAAAATCTTTAGCTGAATGAGACAAGTCTGTGAAGGAGAATGCTGATTTGGAGCTTAGTAGCAGCAGCACATCTGTCCATGTCAAAAAATCCAGAAATACAGCAGGGAGCATGTACTTGAAGGCCCTCAGCATTGTGTTCCCTGTGCTTAAAAAATGGCTCAATTGCTTGTGCTGTGGTTCATCTTCTACCCTCACCCACTTTAATGTCCTCAGACAAATTCTCTCTGGTATAATATTTTCATAATATGAAGTAAAAGGATGTTTTATTGGTTTTTTATTCATTTTTTTTAGCTGAATTAGTAGGCTGTCTTTCTTAACTCTGTTTCAGTTTCACCTAGTAAACTTTTGAACCCAATGGAAGTCTCAAAGATGATTATTTTCCTATAGTTTTTCTGCAGCTGAGAAGAGAATAAAGGTCCAAAGTAATACCTTTATGAAGGAGAGACAGAAAATAGTCTTTGTTTCATCAGCAGTGCCATCTCTTATGCAGGGGTGTGCACAGAAGACCTTTCATAGAGTGGAAATTAACTTTATCAAAGTGGGGGGAAGCAGGAGAAACTTTCATTTATTTTCTTTTTACAATTTTTTGGCAAATTGAATCAAATAGTTTTGGAAAAACACTTCCTCTGTCCCCAAGAAAAGGTAGATGATAGCATTTCCCTAGTCCTTTTCTCAAAAGTTATGTGCTTCTGTCTCAGAACTGACAGACTAAATTGTGTTCACACTCAGCTTTCTTCTAAAGGTATGGAAAGGACAAGGAATAAATCAGATGAAAAACATTTCAAGGGATCTTTAAAGATGGAAATTGGATGCAACTGAATTCAGCTCTCCAGGAGACATGGCAAATAATTTGACATGCAGGACTCAGAGTAGGAGTATATTAATCAGTGCAAGCATGTCTCCTCTCAAATTCAATTATTCCTGAAAATTAAGTGTATTATATGGTAACAAATCTGTCTTTTTGAAGTATGCTGTGCCTGTGTATTTTTTATTATGAAATAACAGATTCTGAGACATCTTAACTTTTTCTTAATGAAGCCTAGAGAAAGACTGTAGCAAAAATTACTTAAGAAACTTAACATTTGGCCCAATATTCATAATTTATCACCATATCATAATTTTGAAGAGCCATTGTACAGGATGAATCATAAATTTATGAAGTGCAGAACTGAATCTGAAAGCATTTCTAGTCTATGAAACAACCATGTTGCCAAGGGGCATATTTTAAACCTCTCTCCATTATCAACTTCATTGCTTCTAAAACACAGAATCCAGCCCTTCTTCCACACCAAAAGAAAAGCAAACAAACATTTTTGGGTCAGTGTTAGAACACTCACTACATAAATAAATCACTCCTACATATTCTCTCTCAATCTTTAAGATCTGTGTATTCACCCAAGGACCAGTTCTATATTTAGCAAGCTTGCTTCTGTTGCCCTGCTGTTCCAGAGAGATCTTCATTGTTGATTTATTTGGTCATTGTTCTTTCCCACCTCTTGCTGGTAAAGGGCTGAGTTGTTTCCAGTTGATATTCTACTGAATTTGTCATTCATGATGTATCAAATAACTTTTAAAAACAAATCTCAGAGTTTGATCTTTCCAGTTACACACAGTCTCCAGCTTTGGGCTGCTGTTTTGCTCTCATAAAATAAAGTTGACCTGAAGAGGAGGGGATTTCTTAAAAGAAAATGTGTGTAGGGGAACAGGAAGGGAAATATCTGAAAACCAGTTAACTGGGAAATAGGTCTGCAGTGAGGATGACTTTACATGCTGAGCTTCAAGATAGGGAAGAATTTGTTGACCAGCTTGGGCTGTGAGTACTACTTACATTTCTGGTGCTACTATATGACTGTTTCTCTCTACTTCCCTAAATCTGCCTTGTTGAGCAGAAAAATTTGAGTGGAGCTGCAAGAAAAATATAGGTAGCTACAGTATTTTGGCAAGGAAGGGAAAATGAGGCTCTCCAGTGATGGACTAGAGGCTTCTTTGTCTTCCCTGGTGAACCTGCACCTGTACAGTGCATGAACATGTGCATCTGGGATCTCAGCAGCTCCTCCAGGGTGTATTTAGGTGTTTGGAGGGGGGGTCTTAGCAGTCTCATGGGGCATTTCACACAGAGGAATAAATAAATTGGCAAGTTTTTAGAGTGAGGAACATCAAGCAGGTGAAAAAGTTGTTGTGGTGAACAGCCTGTTGCTAAGGTCTGCAGAGCAAAGCAGCATCACTGTACATGTTTGGGCAAGGAGTATGTCCTAGGAGAGAGAGGAAAGCTGTGAGGGTCAGACCCTGCTAGAAACGAGCTGTTCCCATGCAGGAAGGTCCCTGGTGAAGATGTCCTGGTGAAGAAATCCTGACCTGTTATTCTCAACCAGAAAAATCAGTGTTTTCTCATTCTACCTCAGCTTCAGCAAAATCATCATCATAATGTTTCCTGTGTGGTCTGAGATGAAAAAGACAGCTGAAAATGGTTTTCTCTTCCAATTCAACTCAGCACCCTCCCCAAAATGGACTTGGTCTCTGGAGAAACTGCCCATTCTCTAAGTGTACCAGTGTGCCTGGATGGTAAGAGGAAGGATTTTAATTCCTCAGTCAATTTTGACCTTAATTTTGCCTTTTTTTTGTTTGGTTGCACCTGCTATGGTGTAAATCACTGTGCCAGGGCTCTCAAGTCACTCAGCAGCCTCACTGGGATGAGCAAGTGGACCACAGCTTGATTTCTAGCGGGTAGAGACCCCTCCTTACACCATCACCACTGTGCTCATGCCTTTGCAGCAGCCAAGAGGCCAGTGGCTGACTAAACTATGGAAATGGGCTTCTTGCCCTCAAAAAGGAGCCTGGAGATTAGGGTTGCAACACATCAGCATGTGTTGTGTTGGCAGTAGCCACTGCTATAGCTAATCCTGGAACACAGGGGAGATATCAGGCTGCAGGATCATCCATCATACATTCATTTATGTTAACGAAAGGAAGGAACGAAAGGTCCAGTTTCCCTGGAAAAAGGATGAAGAAAAGCTTGACCTCATGCCAGATTTAGGATGATTAAAGGGATGTTGTCCCTTTCCCCATCTCTATAGATATGTGGGCTGCCAGCTCCTGGACCCCAATCAACCCAGTCACTGGAGCAAATTGCTGTCTTCTGAGCTCTGCCCTGTACAATGAATGCAATGTTCAGCCCCAAATCAGGCAGGAATTAGTGTTTTTCTCCCTGAGGGACAACACCACAGTATTATGCCAGAGCCAGCCTGCACTGGGGGAAGTTCCTCTACTGGATTATCCCTTCCCATCCTGTCTGCTTCCCCATCTTGTGACCCTCCAAGCCTATCCTCAGCAGCATCCTTCAGGATCTAGCTGACAGCTTCCCCAGAGCTGGTGAAGGTCTCAGTTGGGCTACTCTGCTCCCCCTAAACCATGCACTTTCTTACTTTCTGGACACACAGGCACGTATGGATGTGTGCAAGAATCTGCTTTATCAGCCCAGAGCTTTTCACACAGTGGAGGTTTCCACTCCCAGCTGCCATGGTTACAGCCTGACTTCACTGGCTAGGAATTAGACTACTGTATGGTCTCCTAAGCTGGGCAGGCATTTGAAAAGGCAGCTGCTCTGCAGTGAATAAATTTGTTCTGTGTAGAAGGAGGCAAAAGGATCAAGTCATCAGTTTTATATTATTTTTGGCCCAATCTCCTCAACTTAAAGCCTTTAAAAGCATCATACGTGTGGAACTAATGAGAGAATCTAGACAAAATATTCAGGGTATTGCTATAGTTAAGGCTGTGTAGGCTGGTAATGATGTAATGTGTGACTGTCCCTTTTGGGTGCTAGAACACTTATTTTACAATAAAGATTCCCATCTGAACTACAGCTGAGTAGGTTCTGCTGTCAGTGAACTGTTCTAGAAGAGGTTTTCCTTTCCCTTGTAAAATGCATCTTGCAATGACTCTTTGTTTTGCTGGGAAAGTTTGTAAAATGTTTCCTGGGAAGTGTGACAAGATGCAAGTTTCCCTGCATGGGTTTATTTTCTATTTGTCATGCCTGTACTACAAGACAAAGTAACAAGAAAATAAGAAAACAATAACTGGTGTAACTGAGCACAGAATTTGACTTATCTGATTTCAGCAATTCTCATAATGTCTTATATTTTAGCTTATTTTAATTGAAATACAATCTGTGAAGTCATAGGCAGTTCACCTCATTAGTGCATTTCTCTCATCTCTTGTTATACTTTATTTGGTCTTCTGTAAGCTTTTTATTTCAAAAAGTATATGAATTGCTTCAGGGGATTAGTTAAACCTATTTGATTTATTTAGCTTGAGTAATTGCTTGAGGAAAGCTGCTACAGTCTCTGTAGTAAATACTCAATAACTGGTTATTGACTGAAATTATGTCCTCCCTCCTTTCCCTCCACTGATTTACTTACACCCAGCACAATCTACTTTATAGCATTTTCTGGGTGGTTCTTCTCTCTTCTCCCAGATGTGAACTGGACTTTACCTCTTCAGAATACTACTTGCCTTTTCAGTTTGATGTTAACCTGGGCCAAATTTTCCCCACTTCACCATTCCTCAAAATCACTCCACGTATGTGACAGCAACAGGATTAGGTCCCTGGTACACAAAACCAGTGCTACAGATTTACACTGTCTCCATGGCAGTGATGCAATATTCAGTAATGGTACATTGTTTTGGGGTAATTTCCTGATCATCCATCTTCATTCTGACCTCAGTTGGCTCTTTCTTATTCTGTAGGGAAGCCTTCTGCCCCTAGTCACATTTTAGAATGTCCTCTGTAGCACTTTTGGAGGTGAATAGAGTATTACAGGCAAGTGTGTGCCATTGATTCATATAATACACATAGAATTCTATAACATTCAATGCATTATTTCTCATTCTGATGTATTCAACCCTTTTTCAAGTCTTAGGAAATGAGCAGGTAGGCAGGTAATGCAACACAACTCCCTTCTAGTCAAAGATCACAGAATTTGTCATGCAGAGGAGCCCATTTTTTTCATTTGCAGTTCACCCACTCTATTCTTTAGCCCCATGAGGACTTTCAGTGTGTCTGTTATCCAGCCTCAGTGGATAACTATGGAGCCTTTCACCTTTAAATCAGTAGTTCAAATCTATGCTGAGCAAAACTTGGTTAGTCTTTAGCCTCTTTGGCTGCTTTGTGCTCCCTCCCACTCTATCTGGCAGTTGTATAAGCACCAGCAGCTCCAATGGGAGTGTATTCTGCAGCAAGGCAGATTGTGCAACCTATAGACAACTCTAAAGCTCCTTTTAAAAGTAGCATCGAGATAGATTTAAGCTGTCAAAGTGCTAAACAAAACTTGAAAGGAACACATTTACTAATCACTTAGTTATTCAGGTGTGAATTCTTGTCCTCATGTAAACAGGGGAAAAATTCCCCCTGAATTCTTCTGAACTCAGCTACAGAGTCCTGGAAGGTTGATGTGAATAAACATGGGAAGTGTTAGAGAAGGGCCCTGGCCAAGGTGATGTGGGCTCCTGCCTTACAGAGTGGCTCTTAGGCAAGTGTTTCAGCTAAAGTTTGGACTTTGGGTATTTATCTAATAATTTTAAATTGTTTGGGAGAAGAAAGTCAGGACAAAGTAGATGGGGTTGCACTTGAGCCGAACTATAACCCAGACCTGATTGCTGCTGCACAGCTCTGATCAACGCCACCCTGATTTGCTGATTAACAAGGAGACACTGAAGTGGAGTCTGTAACGTTGTCCTGACCTCAGCCACAACCTCTCCCTGGGTATGAGCTCATGAATGTCTGCATGGTGCCTGCTCTATTTGCAGGCAGGAACAGCAGCCTGAGCTGCCATGGAGCTGGAAGGGAGAGCCAAGGTGCATTACATCATACTTCAGTTATTCAACCAACAGGCAGTTCCACCAGCACTCACTGAATTTCTCTCTATCTCCCTCTTCTCCTGGGAAGAACGTTTATTTCTGTTATAACAGATGCTACTCACATCTTCCTGGCATGCCCAAATGACCTGTTGGCCTAAGAGGGTCAGGGAATAAAATATCATTAAAGAAGTAAAAATTAATCACAGCATGATAGTCAGAAGGATGATGTTTGACCAAATTTTCCCCCAATGCTCTGCACAAAAATGCTCCATAAATAGCCATGTCACTGTTCTATACAATATTCTTGTGGCAACATCTGGATTTGTGTAAACATTTGTGGATAGAGTCTCTTAAGATTCCACACAAGCAGTGAGCTGCTACATGGTAGACAGATGTTATGCAGAGAAAAAGCTTTGATCTTTACTTGTCTTCCATTCTATGTGGCCTAAGATTTCACAACAACCTCTTCTTCAAACCCTTAAGTCTCTCAGTTAGCACTTACCTTCAAAAATAACTTCTTTGCTTGAAGACTTTGAGTCAAGGAGAGCCCATTGTCACCAGTCAGAAGGTCAACACCCTTTGTACTTGTGGTGGTTTGAGCCACTTTTTATCATTCAGGGGCAGGGGAAAACTGAACAAAATTTGCAGCAGCCGAAGAAGCCCTAACGAAGGGTTGTTGTCCCAGCTTTTAAGCTTTCCCCTTCTGGCGCGGGTCCCGTTGCGCTCTTCCTGGCCCGGCCCTTTCCCTGCTCCGTGGGCTGAGCCGCGCCT
>NW_008600850.1:0-398 GCF_000691845.1 Merops nubicus
TCCGGAGGCGGCCTGTGGGAGCTGCAGCTCCCCGACCTCGGGAGCTCATCCTTATTTATGTTTAAAAGAAATTACTTATTTATTGCAATAAAAATGCTATTTGTGTGAAAAGAGACAGCGGAATATTAATGTCGTATAATACAGTGATTTAGTGAATCTGCTTTTTTCCTGTGGCATTGCAGCTGCAGGCTACTTAAGCAGACAGTATTGCTATTTTCAGTGTCCTATGGAGACTATTTTTAGTATCTGTTTTGGAAACTATTTTTGTGTTGCTTATGAAACTGTCAAAAGTAGGAGAGAAATCGTCATAGAATCATGGAATGTCTGGGCTGGAAGAGACCTCCACAGGTCATCTAGTCAAATCCCCCCACAATAAGCAGGGACATCTCCACATTGAT
>NW_008600850.1:611-60397 GCF_000691845.1 Merops nubicus
GGTGCTGGAAGGTTGCTATAAGGTCCCCCCAGAGCCTCCTTTTCTCCAGGCTGAACAACCCCAACTCCCTCAGCCTGTCCTCACAGGAGAGCTGCTCCAGCCCTATGATCATTTTTGTGGCTCTCCGCTGAACACGCTCCAACAGCTCCACATCCTTCTTGTGCTGGGGGCTCCAGAGCTGGACACAGGACTCCAGGTGAGGTCTCACCAGGATGCAGTAGAGGGGCAGGATCACCTCTCTCCATCTGCTGGCCACGCTTCTTTTGATGCAGCCCAGGATTTGATTTGCCTTCTGGGCTGCTGCTGCACATTGGTGGCTCATGTTCAGCTTCTCATTTACTAGTACCCCCAAGTTTTTTTCCAATGGGCTGCTTTCTAGCTTGTCCTCTCCCACCCTGTATTGGTAATGTTGGTTGCCTCTGTCCAGGGGCAGGACCCTGAACTTGGTCTTGTTGAACCTCATGAGGTTCACCTGAGCCCAGCTCTCCAGCCTGTCCAAGTCCCTCTGGATTGCCTCCTGTCCCTCTGGCGTGTCAACTGCACCACCCAGCTCGGTATCGTCACCAAACTTGCTGAGGGTGCACTTGATGCCCCTGTCTGTGTCATTGATGAAGATGTTAAACACCACTGGTCCCAGTACAGACCCTTGAGGGACACCACCTGTCACTTTTGCCCAGCTAGATGTCGAGCCATTGACCACCACTCTCTGGGTGTGACTGTCCAGCCAGTTTCTTATCCACTGAAGAGCCCACCCATTAAACCCACATCTCTACAACTTAGAAAGGAGGATGCTGTGGGGGATGGTGTCAAAGGCTTTAGCAAAGTCAAGATAGATGATGTCCACAGCTCTTCCCTTGTCCACCAGTGCAGTTGCTTCATTACAGAAAGGCACCAGCTTGGTCAGGCAGGACTTGCCCCTAGTAAAGCCCTGCTGACTCTCCTGAATTACCTGCCTGTCCTCCATGTGCCTTAGCATTTCTTCCATGATCTTCCCAGGCACAGAGGCGAGGCTGACAGGGCGGTAGCGCCCAGGGTCATGAAATGCTGATACACCTTTCCACTGGATTTGACAAGCATTTGCAAAAGTGTGTAATGTCAAGTGTGCATTCATTAGCACGTTTGCAATGTCCTCTTCTCTTAAGGGTTTAGGTGATAATTTTCAGTAAATCAGAACAAACTCCAGTGCTTCAGTGGGGAACAGATCTATAGCATTGTTTTTTTTCCTTGAATTTTTGATTGGTCCTTACTAAAATTAGCACAAGTAGTAGTGGCTTTTCTGTTTTGAAAAGAAAATGAATTCAAATGGTCCTGGCAGCAGTTGAATGGTTTGGTACTACTGCAGTGCAGGGGTGTTTTAACTCCCTTTTTCTTATATTTTCAGGACGGGGCTTTGCATTTCAGAGAAAACAAAAGATTGAAAGACAGTACAGGAAACTGTTGAAAAAGGGAAAAAAGGTCCCTTCACAACAGAATGATCAGTTTACTGACACGTATCCAGAGCACCTGAAACATCTTTACCTGGCTGAGGAAGAAAGGCTTAAGAAGCGTCGCAGGGCTCCAGATGATTCAGTTTTACCGGAAGAAAAACTTAACGAAGTGGTAGAGTAAGTATTTTAAATATCTCTTAAAATAAGTAATTGTTTCCATCACTAGTGAAATGGTTTAGATCTTAGGCGTACATGAACTTCAGTATGGTGATTTGCTTTACTAACAAAATGCTGTTAGGTCTCTCCTGTTTTTCCTGACTATTGGAAAATTTAAACTTACAGCTTTGTTGTGTTTGCATCAGAATCAGAAACCAAAAGGGTTGATGCTTAGGGCTTGATCCCACAGAAATATTATGACAGTTACCACTGTACTTTTAAGGATAAGGTTCATCCCAAGAGCAGTAAGTGTTTGGCCAATTTCTTACCATATCTACAAAGATAAGAGCCTGCTTTTTAGGTAGTATGTTTTTGAGTCTACAGAGTTTTCCTTTGGAGTAGTTCTCAGTATTTTTAAATGAATACCACTTTTCAAAAACATTTTTACATTATCTTTCTATTCTTGGTTTGATAAGTTGTCTTCTTCATATTGCACTGTTTTTCTGCTAGAATGAGTCATACTGTGTGCAGTTATACTTTTGTGGTATGGCTCATTTTAGGAGGATTTTATCTATGAACTTTAAAAAAACACACATATTTTTTTTTTAAATCTTGGTTAGGTATGTTGGCAAAATGAAAAGCATGGTCACTCAGGTCTGACATGGTTATGGCAGGGTTTTTAAACATCACCCAGGCATGCTGTGCCCTTTCGTCCTCAGTACAAGGAGTGTCATAAGTCTCTGAATCTCAGGGTGTATCTACATCTGAACTTTCCTGGGAAGAATGCCTGGGAGAGGTGGTGAAGCCAGGCAGATCTGAGCCCGGCTGTGGGAGAAAAGTAGAGTTTTGTCTGGAGTAGGCAGCTTAATTCATGCAGATGTCTGAAACAGGACTGATGTTTTTGTGACTGAGGGAGGAGTCACCATCCCTGGAGGTGTTTGAAAAAAACATGAAGATGTGGCACTTGGGGACATGATTTAGCACTCATGGTAGTCTTGGGTGATGTTTGGACTTGACGATCTTGGAAATCTATTCCAAACATAAAGATTCTATGATTTTTCAATCCAAAGAGAATTTCTTCATTTTGTTTAAACTATGGTCACTGTGGTTGTAAACTAGAGTTAATAATTCTGCAAAAATGTGACTGCTAATTTGTGAGGTGGTGTGATGCGTAGAGTCTCTTCAGTAGACCAATGCTCTTTGGGAATGTGGAATAAGACAGGCAACTATTTTTGGTAAATATTGATGTTTAAGTAGTTTAATACTTGAGACGATGAAATGTCATTACACAGTTTCGCCACAAGATGGGGATGAGAATAAAGCAATGATTTTTTTTTTCCCTGAAGAGAGTGGTATTTCTAAATTAAATTATGAGCAAATAACTTCTCTTTCCTTTTTGATGATCTCCTTGATGATGGTGGCTAGTTTTGAACTTTTTGTGAACAGTTTGTAAATATCTAGCAAGGCTTGTATTTTTCATGTATGCCACTACTTTATTGTAAATCTGAAAGAAAGATGATTTAGCACTAAATAACCAGAAAAATCCACTCAGTGTAGTATGACAGTAAATTCCAGACAAATGGCACTGGTTTTCTGGTGCTGTTTTCTTTGGTGAAAGATACCCGGCCAGCTTTTTATATTGCTATTGGGACGGAGCATAATTTCAGTTTCTACTTGCAGAACATTAGGTACAATAGTACACCGTCTCCTTCAAGAAGAAACTTTTAGAAAGGCATTGTTACTGCTTTTCACCTTGCCATGTCAGCCTGACTTCTCTGGCAGGCAGTCTGCTAACAGCTGGCTGTGCTCGTGTCTCTGCGGTTGCATCCATATGTCAGAACCAGAAGGAGATAGTCCACCACTAAGCTAGTGCATTCAGTTTTTCTAGAAGAGCTCATATGGTGGGGGAAAAATCCACCTCTTGTAGGCACTCTAAACTTCATGAAGCATCGCTGAAGCGTCAGCTGTGTGAAGAACCAGCCATTAAGGTATGTGTGTTACTAGAAGTTGTATGCAGGCCAGTCTTGGGTGCACTCTACTTTGGAGGAATTTCATTTGCTGTGTTTCATGTGAGCTACTCATTACATGACATGTAACGGCGTAGGGTATAATCTAAGAGTTATGTATATAGGTATCCATTCTGTGGAGAAGGATGAACCTTCTGAAATGTGTATTTCTAATTGACTTCCCCAAATATGCAAAAAAACAGTGAAAAATGGAAGACTGTGCTCTGATTGTGCAGTGGCTATAGGATATGTGGTTATGTCTGCCTGGTGATAGTCTGTATCTGAAGGACAGGTACTTTTTTTTTTACAGGTCAGTTACAACTGAAAGGAAGTTTAAGAAGAAAACAGCCAACCAGAAGGCGAAAGAAGAGTATGAGAAAATAATGGCTGAACGTGCTAGAAAGAAAGAGGTAAATTTTAGAGATCTTTTCAACTTCTTTTTCAACTTGACAGTGCTACTCAGGCATGAAGGTGTTCAAAGCTGTCATTCCCTTTGTTTTTACTATTTTTGTCTTGCAGTTGCTGTTAGTGGGATTTTATTATGTCAGTTGGTACACCAGGAAAAACTTAGATCTTGATCTGTATATCCCAGTGGATTATACTAGACCTCTTAAATATTGTAGAAGGGGAAGTAATAATACCATCATCTTGTGATGAAAAATGAAATATCCATCCTGTTTCTTACATAAATATATAGCTGAATAAAACATTATTTCTTCAGTTTAGCTGTGTTGAAAATCAGAGTAGTTTTATGCAAGCTGATGTGTGATTCTGTTTGAGTTGTGTGGTTGTTCAGCCAACACCTTCTTTCTTATTAGATGCAGATCATGCTGGAAGAAATCGATGTTACAACCAGCTTATTTAGAGGAAACAGGAGCAAACTAAAAAACAGCAAGACTGCAGGGAACTGTCTTTGAGCAGCACATAAGAGTTGCCTGAGGGAAGGTGTTAGCATTTTCAGTCTTGTTCAAGATATTTAGACAAAACAAACAATAGCTAAATGCCACAATAACAGTAATCATTTGTGTGGAATACTGGTATGATCATACCTTCATATATGTTAGAAAGCCCTGGATTTGCTGTTATTTATTTTGGAAAAAGAAATAAGCTTAAAGGCACAGTTTAGGCCTCCAAACTATATAAAAAAAGCACCAGGATTTAGCAAAGATCAGAAAAAGTACAAACCTAAGTAACAGCTACCTAAGTATGATGAATGTTCTTGCTTTGTGTAAGTATTTGGTTGGTCGCTTAAATTGAAGTTGTTTACAACAATATGCTGAACAGCAGTTGTTGGATAGGAAGTGAATTACAGGTAAGTTAGAGCTACTGCTACTCTGATTAAAAAAAAGGAATGAATTACATTAATCTCTGTTACAGTAAAGTAACTGGAGCATTCTGAATGAAGAGATGTTGTCTTTGAAGGTTTTTTCCCCCCTGGGCTAAAGCCTCTTAGATTTCTATATAGTAATATTTTCCTGAGTTATTTCTGGTTAATTTGACATTCTACAGCACAGAACATTCTTACTGATTTTTATACATCACAGAAGCTAGCTATGTTATGGAAAACAAAACCATAACTGGTAAGTTACCTGCAGAAACATCTGCCTGTGTGGTCAGCATGGTGCCGTGTTTCAGAGCAAGCTTTATGCGGAGCAGCCGGCCAGCGGAGCTGAGGCAGCCCTACGGTCTGGCTTGTGATGTCCTGCCTGGTCTGGTAGGACGCCATCAGAGTGACAGCAGCCAGTCAGCTTGCTTGCTGTGGAGGTGTGCCCAAATTGCTTGCTAAAATTACAGCACAGTAATGGTGTTTCTAGTGTCAGTACAATACCTAATTGCCAGTACCTTTACAAAAAGAAACATTACTGCTTTTAGATAGCTTCATAGCTACAGAAGGTATGTAATTATTTCATAATCATATCTATTTAATTTCAGGAAGCAGAAAAAAGAAAGCAAGAAAGGGAAGTGGCTCAACGGTTGTACAAGCAGAAGAAAATGGAAGCTTATAAAATATTGTGTAAGAAGACAAAAAGAGGACAGCCAAATCTAAACTTACAAATGGAGTTTCTTCTTCAGAAAATACAGCAAAATACATAAATCTCTGCATACATCTTAATTGCAGGGTTTGAGTTACTTGTGGCCATTTTATTAAATTTCTTTTAAGAAATAATGTCTTTTTGCTCTATATGTCTTCTGTCATTGGCTTGATTTATCTCGTCATTCTGGCAGTGGGCTGAAATTTGTGTTCTGTGCCAAGAGTGAGCAGGCACAGAGGTACCCTGAAAATAAATGGTTTGTATTTCTGAACTTCAATTCTGTTAGCTAGGTAATATCCTGAATGCCAAATCATTAGTGTTTAGTACTGTCTGAACATGAAACTGTGTAGTGAAAAGCATTTGTTTCCTAGTTCTAACACTCCCTGCAATTGTGACTACTAAAATTAAGCTTTCTTGAGAGGAGTAGAATGATACACATGACATGATGGATAGCTCATGAACTGCCGTGGCTTCTTAGATAGGGGTTGGCAAGTGAACACAACACAGGCTATACTCAGGTGGCTGTTATTTGTCATTCACCACACAGAGTAAAACTTAACAAAGATCCAAAAATGGTATGAACATAAAGATATTGTGGAATGAAGAGATACTTTGTGCTTGGAGATTTATACTTTGGTGCCTTTTTTTTTTTTTTTTTTTTTTTTTTTTTTTTTTTATTTTATTTTTTCTTTTTTTTTTTTTTTTTGTCATTGTTCATTAACTTAAGTATGACTTTCTAGCTATTATGGATCAGGTAGATGGGTTAAGGTTGACGTTGAGTGTATGAAGTTTCTAATCTTTGTTCTTTGAAGCTTCAAGCTTAAATCCTTGATTCGGAGCTGCGGTTAGTGGTCTTTGGTCTAACTAAATGAAAGCATTTTTAGTAAGACTATGTTTGCAAGTTAAATATTTTTCTTAAGGTTATGCAGGAAAATACTACTCAACTTTTGTCTTTATCTCAGTCTGCTTTGGCAGCCAAAAAAATAAGACTGAGGGGTTTTCTGCATGCAATAAACTCCAGTTAGACTTCAAAGTAACAAATGTCTTGGAAGAAATTTCTCAGGGCATGCACCCTAAGATTTGCAATGCATTTACAGTAGTAAATTATTTACGGAACCACATTGCCTCATTTAGAACTTGATATCAACTGCAAAAGCTTCCTATTTAAAATACGTGTGAAAAATAAATAATTCTGAATTGCATGACAAGTGCTGTTAAATGAAGAGTTGAGTTGGCTAAAGCATTTCTTGTGTCAGTATCCTGAGGCTTTTCCCACCTCATTTTATAGTTTTTGCAAGGCTTTGAATCTTTGTCCTGTGATGTCATCTAGGCAAAACGACACAAGTTACAAGGTGGTGCACCAACAGAAAATGTAGGAGATTTTCATGAAATGGACATGTCCTTTCTGGGAGGGAAAGGGGGTGTAAATTTGACATGTTTATTCTGTTTTATGCTTTTCCTTCTGTGGTTTTGTTTGTGGTTGGTTGGTTGGTTTGTTTTGGAGAGGAGGGGGTGTTTGTTTCTTTGTTTGTTTCCTAATAATTGCTCTAGTCACCGATTTTGAATGGCTCTGAGTTGAAACATTAAGGAGCAGAAATCTGCAAAGTGCCCAGAAAGTGGAAAAGGCAAGTTTTGGCTCAGAGTCTGTTGTGATTCTTGTCATTCTAGGCAGTTGGCTCCAAGTTTAAAAAATTAAAACTACAACTCTTTACAATAATTAGAGTTTTTTTTCTATCAGTAATGCAAAAGACTTAAAATGTTAGCTTTGTGTGACTTGTAACATGAAACATCTTCTGTGTGATTTCATGATGAAAGTTCTTCCATTTTTTTTTGAGTGTGTCTGTTACTCTGCATAATCTTTTGTTCATTGGCTAAAGAAATGTTAAGCACAAATATTCTGAATTATCTTAAAAAGATCTTGGTTTGTATCAGTTGACTTACATACCTCCTGGGCAGATGTTTACCATGATGTCAGCTCCCTGGAAAGATTTCAGACAACTAAGTCTTAGACCAGAAATTGCACTGATCAGTGGCCATCCTGGATTACTGGTAGACAGTCTAAATACCAGTACACTTTTAGATACGGTGTTTATCTGTAAATCATTTGGATAAAGTTTGAACGATGCATTTGAAATCCAGATTTTTTTTTTTTTAACTTGAGCAAAACTTTGCTATCAAAACATTCCATGTGCTTGATTTTTCCTGGAGAACAGGTTAGGTAATATGAGCTGGTATGTGAGCTTGTGAGCTAGTAAGTTAATGACCTTTTTTTGTTTTTTTTTTCTTACTTCCTCCTTAGCAACAAGAAGCCTCAGCTGTTGATTAGTGCAAAATAATTTTGCTCTGAAAAGAAATCTCCATGGTTTTACTTGCATTATTTTCTGGGTTTTTTTAAGATTTTGAATTTTGAGAGAAATCCAGGTCTTGCAGTATCTGATCCACAGCATTGGTCATTAAAATTCAGTCTTACCTCATTCTGACTTGAACTGCTGCCTTTCTCTTTAGTCTTTTTATTCCAAGTTCGTGGTGAAGGTTAATATCACCCAGTTTATCTGATTTTGCCAAAGAGGTGCCTGAAAATGCTTCCTGCTTCCCCCAGAGCTCAGATAACCTGATGGGGCAGAGCACTTAAAAGCAGTGCTGTATCTCACCTTGCCCCAGTGTTGCTGGTTTCAAGAAGATGGAGTTGCTGTTATTTCTCCCCATCACTTTCCCTCCTCTGTACCTTTATTTTATTTGGAGATAAAAAGGGGCTTTGGCAAAGCCCAACTTCTCAGATTGTCATACGAGAGACCTTTTTTCCCTCCAGAAGTTAGTTCTTGGTGTAACAGTTCTAAAGTGAAGGAGTTACATGACGTATTGCCTCACGTTGCCCGTTGCTGATGGCCACGAAGCAGCAGCCGAGGGCAGTAGCCCTGAGGAGCGGGCGCAGTCCGGTCTCAGCTGCTTCCCGAGCCCACACGCCGGCGCTGTCACTCCGCTGAAATGAAGCCAGTACTGCTGGAAGGTGGTGACACAGCGCTGGTGACACTCCCTGGCTTTGGTCCTGCAGGCAGACAAGGGAATTGAACTTTCGCTTTCATTTACAGAGTAGCACTTTTAACAACCAACCCATTGTCTGTTTAGGGAGAAAAGTGGGGAGAATAGAGGGAAGGAATGTTTTGAAGAAAGAAATAAAGATCTAGTTACTTTTTCTGATCTGGTGATCACTAGGAAAATAGTCCAATAGCAATTAATTATGAGTTCATAGAGGCTGTCAGTAAAAGCTGTTGCTTTCTGGTGTCTCTTTTAATTTGAAACATGTGAGAAGTTAGTCCTATGCGATATTAAACTTCTGGGTTTTATTAAAATTTGCTGTGAATACGTGGTGAAGATGTTCAAATGTGAAAAAGAGGACCATTAGTACTGTTGCTCTTGGGGGTTTTTTGTTTGGTTGGTTGTTTTTTTTTTTTCTCCTCTCTAGTCACACACTGAACTTCTCTAGCAGCTTGTTTTCTATTCTCTGAAAGCCTGCAGAACTCAAGTAGTTAAGTCTTTCCAGTATGTCTTCTGAGAAAGATGCAGTAGAATGGGTAGGGCTGCACAGTTTGAAGTTTTATTCTTTAAATTGGATAGTCAATGACTGCAGGAGACTTTAGACATCTCTTTTTTCCTTTCATTATAGACCAGTGAAGCTGTGAATCAGAAATAAGGGAAGGAAGAAAGAATCAGATAGAATACATCCATTTTTTTCTTTTTAGTTCCAAAGAACAGAATGTGAAGCTTCCCTTGCTACTTTTGCAGGTAACTTCTTGGGAAATCATAATAGTAGCTTAAATGGATCGTCTCATTAAGCTGACTGTGACAATACAGGGACTTTCTCACCCTGTACCCATCTCAAAAGAATTTTTTTCTTGCCACTAGTAGGAAAAACAAAACTAAAACTTTCATCCCTTAAGATACTAAGGCTTTAGAAGTGCAAAACTATGTAGACTTTTTGTTTTATTTAGTTTTTACCATTACAGTGTGATAAATTATTCCTACACTAAGAACTAGGTAAAGAACATGAAGTTAAAAACCTTATTGTAATCCTAATGTCTACTTCTGCTTTCACAAAGTAATGTTTTAAATCATGTATCAAAGAGTTTTGAAGCAGTTCTCAATGGATTAATGGACAGAAATGTTGTGAGCATAAGAAAAACAGAAGGGCCGTTCATTTAATACAATCACTGAGGACAGGACAGAGCCTTGAAATACCAGTTTTCCATAGAATTTTCATTAATTCATGTATTTATTCTGGAAATTGGTGAATGGATAGTTAATAATGAACTGAGCACCATGTAGCTGGCTTGCTGGCTTTCCTCTAAAAAAAACCTTTATGGGATGTGAAAAAGAAAATAAAAAGTCTAAAGATTATATTGAAACTCTTGGTAAAATAACTCTTGGTCCATTCATAAAGCTGTTGTGTTATGCTGATTTCTTTACCTTTTGTGTTTAGTTTTGTCATGAACTTGGTCTTCTTTTATGAATTTTTTAATTAATAGCAATTTGGATCATTATTTTCAAGTCTGGATTTATTTATACATTTCCTCAAAAGAGAGATTATCCCCAAATTTTTATCTGCTTTTTAATATTTGATATCACCCCAGCTGAGGAAACACATATGTTGAGAAACTATCTGAGGTTCCCACTTTGTGAATTAAAAAAGAAAATAAATATTATAAAAATAAATTAAGATCGTTTATTGTTTTATTAACCTATTCAGTCCGCACTTGCTCACTAGATAATTTGGTAATAAGTCACAGAGAGATTTGAGACTATCTGTATGTGAAAATGCTGAATTTTGTTTTGTTTTATAACTGCCATGAGACAATTTGTGTTAGAAAACTCCCAAGTGCTACAAGCACAAATACTTTCCTGAAGGCAAGTCTGTTTTCTTGTTGCTGTAGGTGCTCTAGTGCTGGAATCCAAGATCTGCAGATTAAATGGTTTCTGCTCAGCTGCACTGATCTGCTCCTAGGGTGTCAGAGTGGGCTAAACTCCCTGCTGAAAAAAGTATCTCTATTTTTGATTCTTGATAGTTGCCAGGCTTTGAGAGCCAATACTGTGTTTTAAGACTGTCTCTCTAATCTAAAACACAATTTTGAAATAGAAAGGCAGAAGTCTAGTATTTGTTACATATATACACAGCACTGAACATAGATAGATACCCAGCTATAAGGACAGTGCCAAGAGGGGACATGGTAAATTCATCTTGATAGAGTCATTTTATCAATTTAGTTTGTTTTCTTCTCTGTTACTGGAAACCTCTAGTCAAAACTAACATCAGGCTACAGCCAAACAGTTGTTTTCTGTACTTTTTAGTATGATGATTGCTTTTATCAATTATGTTTGAATAGCTCAGGGGATTAAGGAGTGTTCTAGAGATTAGTAGACGAAGTGACATTTTCGTTTAGGTCTTGTGCTTATATTTATTGCAACTATAGTGACTAATGCATTTTTTTACTGAGCAGCTAGAAATTTTTAGTGGCAAATATGCCCTCTGTCATGAAATGATACAGCTCATGTTTTTAATTGAGAGATCCGCAGAAGTGTACAGGAAGGGAATAGTCTGTTTAACCTGAAGTGACTTCACAAAATGCTAAAGATGACAGAAACTACTAAATGGCTATAAGCAAGAGTAGTGGTTTTGTAGCTACCAGCAGGATTTCACTTTGAAGTAGCTGTCATTAATAATTTAGGAGTAGCAAACAAATAAAAACATTGTGGAAATAAATGCAGATATGTGCATTCAGGAGCTATGGATGCTAATTCTTTTCTACTACTTCTAAACAGTACAAGTGTAGAGACATGCACATACAGGGATGACTGTAATGTAGTGCTCTGTGGAGTGAAGATTCAACTCTCTGGGAGGTCTCAAAACCAAGAGTATGGTGTGGTATGGGCTTGGTTTGTCTTATGACATTGATGTGCTTCTTTCATTGCTCCTATGGTTGTTACTTGGAAAAAAAAAAAAAAAAAAAAAAACCACAACAAAACAAACAAAAAGCCAAGCAAACAAAACCCAACCACAAACAAATGAACAAAACCAACAAAAACCCAAAGCCCACATCTAAGACACCTCTGAGAGTGTTATTATTTTTCTGTATTTTAGAGACCACGGTTTTACATCTGATAAGCCTGCCATGTAGTGAAAAGTGTTCTGAGACATCAAAAGTAGTAAGTAAAAACAATTTATTTGTGCTCTTTTAAAACTATAAATGTAATATTCTAACTCTAATGTTCTTAAGGTTTTAGTAGTCAATGAAGATACTATCAAGGGGAAAATAATCTGATCTGAACATAAATCACAAGTATAACTCCTGGAGATACATACCTGTCCTCTATCATACACACTTCTAGAGGTAGGTGAGATGAATCCCATCTTCTGTGTTGCCTTTGCAAGGGTCCTTTAGCAACATCACTTAATTAAAAGTCCATGATTCACAGTGCAGTTCTGTTCAAATTTAGACACAGAGTGAAAAATATTTTCTGAGCAATAGAACAGTAAAACAATCCTAAATGCATCACACAGAGTTGACCAGGGCAGGGCAGCAGGGTACCATGTTCCTCAGCTCCCTCTGAGCAGGGAGCTGTTAACTTTGTGACAGTAGTTTTTCCTCTTTGTCCCTAGATCTTTTTTGTTTTGTTTCTATTAAACAGTACCTTTGCTACAAGGTAGGGTTTTTTCTTTTTATTTTCCTTTTAGTTCTGCATGTGATGTAATGAAGTACTAGGACTTAAATTTAAGTGCCAAAAGCAGATGGAAAGTACATGTCCTACAATTGTTAACATGTCAACCTAATTTAAAAGTCAAAGGTATGCTGGCATGAAACTAGAAATAATTCTCCTCCTATTTAACATTTTAAAAAAATAAAACTGTACTGTAATATGCAGTTACACATATGGATTAGATTGCTTTAAGGAAACCCAGGTAGTACAACATGTACAGTAGCAAGATAATGCTAGATTAAGGTAAGGGCCTTCCTGGCTTCTCATTCAATTATTAATATTTATGTTCAATTTCTTTTATTGTACAGTTAAGTTAGGTCAGATATAAGGTAAAATAAATACACTTTTTTTGTTTTTCCGAATAGTATCCTAAGTTGAATTCTTAATTAATATTTTAATTTGTTCTTCATTTCAAGGACCGGTTGTAGTTCTTGTATGTAGAAATGTCCACCAAACTAGTCAGGCTGGGGCTGTTAAGTGTTCTCTCCCCAAGAGCTGCATAAACCAATTGAGTGTTTATAGTTAAAACTGTCCTCAGGCTGATATGGTTTATGTTTCCTACCTATACCAGTTTTAGATTTGCTCTCTGATGACAAGACTGCTGTATTTTTGTTGAAGATTTTCCAGGGAGGGATGGAAGTAGCTGCCCTCCACAGATGGCTGTTTCCTTGACAGGAAATTCAGCTGGTCTCAGCATTTAGGATTTACTGTGCATATACCAATTCTGCACTCAGTGCACACACAGGATGTCTGATCTGGCCCAGAGTCACCAGATTTATGGCAGGAAGTTTTACAGCTCATCTGTACAGATACTGAACATTTCAAGCTTCTAGGAGTTTTACTGCATGTTTACATACATGGCACAAAACTGACTCGCTCAGCATCGCTGGCGGTTGGCAACACAACATGCAAGTCTGCATCCATGCTACTGGGTATTTAAAAGTTATGTGAAAGTCTTAGGTCATCAAGCTTCATCAGACCCCATGACTGGATACAAAAAGTCCACTAACATAACTATTTCATAACTATGTCTGTTAATAAATTAAAGCCAAGCTTGTTTTTCATAATTGAGGTTGCTTTTGTTTGTGTCCTCTTTCAGTTTGCATTGTATTTGCTGATTATAGCTAAATAAAAGCAACATGCTGCACTTAGAATCATGGAGCTGCTGGTAGAATCATTATCTGCTGGAGTTGGGGTGTCTCCTCTCAGATATAAAGCTGTAATATATGATATTTTATATTGCAATATAATCATCAGTGTGTGGTTTTGTCATCTCAGAGAAATATGCTATAATATAGTTTCTGCTTTTGAATACTGAACATACATTTCATTCTCCAAAGACAATGCAGTGCAAGGTTTTTTTTTTTATGCTGTTTTTTTATTTCTCCAAATAATGGTCCATCTCTAGAAATTATAGGTATAAAAACCATGAATTCATGCTGTGTCACAATGTCTACTGATATTTATGATATTTTTTCTGCTACTTATTTTTTCTATTTTTTCCCCCTTATAGATTGTATGACTAAAACTGGTTCCTTAGGTGCAAAATGGTATTTGGGTTTAATAAGATAGGCAGACTTCCTTTTAAAATATTCTGGTATACATTAAAATACATTTAGTGGTTGATAAACCAATGCACATTAAAATATTAATTTATTCAGAGTATTATTTTTGTAATTGTTTTGAAAGTGTCAACATGTTGAATTGTGCTGCAGATTTGAAAACAGAATAGTATTTCATATACATTGTGTTCAATGAAAGAAAAGGAATGGGAATATAAATCATACATTTGTATCCACACATATGTATCTTATCTGTTAACACTTGTGTGATTTCCAGGCAATTCCTTAAGATGGTAATTTTTTGTTTTGAAACTATGTTTATTTGTTCAGGTGGTAGGAATTGCTTTTATCAGTGGTATTTAAAAGCCAATTATATACATCATTTTGTGTTAATTTCACTCTCTGAACTTTCAAGTATATGGAGTGCTGCTCCTCCATCCCTATTTTAGTGTTCTCCTCTGAAGGCAATCTATTCTTTAATGCACAGAGATAATGTGGGGAGAGGTTTGTTGACAAACTGTCTTGCACTTCTAAGAGCAATAAATCATGCCAAAAATGGCAAATACTTTGTATTTAACAAATATTTTTCACTGGGAGTGCACAAGGAGGACAGAACACAGTTAGCACATACCGGGGAATAACTTCCACTTCTGCGTCATACCTAGTAGTAGAGTAAGTTGTCAAATTTTCATCTGCATGAGTGGGGGCAGGACAACTCTTCCAACCCATGCACTCACTTCCCAATTCTGCTCAGAACAAGTGCTCTTAGGAATGGGCTTCAGCTTAAAGTAGTGGGGTTTAAGCACATGCTTGAAATCAATGTTATAAAGTAAGGGAAGCTAAAAAGGAAAATAAAAGGCTACCTCATCCATCCTCTGAGGTCTTACATTGCTTGGTGTTTTTTTCTTTTTTTCCCCTTAAGTTAGAACCTGAGTCTTAACATTTTTATTTGCTTCTGCCAGTACTTTGCATTACATCACACCTGACTTTATCATAACAGCAAATGAGCAGTTACTTGGTGGTAGGCAGGCACAGCAGGAGCTCATTAAGATCCATACCATGTTGGAAGCCTTCTGAAACACCAGATTTTTAACTATTGTCAGAAGACAGAAGAACTAAACATATTTCTGTGGGAATCCTGAGCTAGCACAGGCAGTAAACAGCATGCAGGAGGAATTTCTCATTTAAGTTTCACATTTGAAGTCAATTCTGAATAATGCCCATCCCTTTGACCTTCACTAGAAGGCAGGCCTATGTTTAATAATCTGTATATGATGAAAATGCAAATTGTTTGCCAACTCCCTTGATTCTGAAAGGTGAAAGTATTTTGCAAAAGTGTTATATAGGCACAACTTTTGCAGTAACACCATTAATTCTTAGTATTTTTAATTTTCTGAAGATTCTTGTGTTGTATTGTAAACTCTTTTATAATAGTTGATCACCTTCCTTGGATTTTGATTCACTAAAGACTTGGATATAGTAAAGTTTGTATAAAAAACAGGAATCAGAAGTGAGCTTAACCTGAAACAATAATGTGCAAGTAAGACTGTCATAGTTTTTTATTCTCTCAGAATGTCATTTGGCAAGTGTGAAATTAAGCTACCTCGGACCTTAGGTGGCTGTAAAAAGACCCTCGACACCACGAAACAAAACAGGAAGAAAAAAAAACAACAGCCCCAAAGCAGGAACAGCTAGAAGCATCTCTGTCAGTCAGTTTGCATTATGTGTCTCTCAAAAATGTGTAGTCTCTTAACAATTGTGAACTTGATAGAGAAATGATTCTTTGACCTGTGCTCTAAACAAAGCCAGAGTAGATTATTAGTGCATTACCTGTTGGCAGTTTGAATTATAACTTAATATGTATGGGGTATTATTCCTACTCCAACAAAATCTAGTTTGTACTGAGGACTGCAGACTTTTGCATCTGTTAACAGTTGCAGATAATTACTGGCAAAAAAAAAAAAAAGCAGCTTTTCATTATCCTTTAATTTCATTGTCTTTTAGTTTCAGTTCTATGGTAGTATTAATAAATCATAAACAGTTCTTTGCAAATAGTAGGGGTCTTGTATGTGAAAGAAGAGATTTATTCTGGGGTAGTGCATTGATATACTGTAAAACCTGGCAGGTTAGGAAGTTCTGATAAAACCTTTGCCAGAGCATTGTGGGCTATGGTTGGGGAGTGCTTATATCCCTGAGGCAATCTATTGAAAGCGTACTGTGTCTCCTTTGCTTCCAAGTTAGATGTTGGGGACTATCCATCTGGTATTAACCCGATGGATTTTTCCAAAATCATCTTTCGCTTCCCAAGCATACAGTTTTCTTGGTGTTGTTAACACCATTGCTACCATCCCAATCTGGGGTAGCTTGACCAGCACAGGTTGCCCTGTGTGGAAACCAGCATAGCATATAAGTCAGTGAGTGCAAATTTTGCACCCCATGATGATTGCCGCGTTGCTTCTGGTGATGCTCCGGCTGGCTTGATCTGGGCCTGTAATGATGGCAAGATGTATACCTCCTTATGGGCTGGGCTGCCTGAACTCCAGTGTACCTTGGGCCTCCCGACGATGTGTCCCAGGTGAAAACTGGCTCCCATTCAACCACTCTGGATAACCCACATGAGGAGAGCGAGAATCATGCTTGACAGACATGTGGAAGGATGGCAGGAACCGGGGGCAGCCACTTGCATCGCCTGGGGACTGGAAGGACTGTGGGGATTTGGTTCAGCAACTGTACATACACAGTTATGGATGAGCAGATTAGCCTACCAGGTGGAGAAATTTGGTGTAGAGGTCTTCTGTCACATTAGGTATGAGAATACAGCAGCCCGTGCTGGAGAGGATACGACAGGCAGCAACAGACACTCGTGAACTCCGAGAGTCAGTGAACAACGGCTGGCTTTCAAAAGTGTTTAGTTGGTTTGGGATTGGCGTCACTGGTTGGATCCAAAGTCTAGTACAATTCATTATAAAGTTTGTAGTAATTATAATTGTTATAGGCATAGCGATATCATGTAAAATCAGCCATAATGAAAGCTGTCCATATAAGAATGATACAACTTAGTGATTACATGGCTGTAGGGATGAAGGAGGAGAATCAAATTGGTGTCCCAGGTATTGATACCTTAATTTGAAATCCAAATTTGAGTGCCTGGGTATGGCTATAGCCACCGGGCTGGGATTGTAAAGAGAACACAATTGATGACAAAGTCCAGGCCATATACACCATGCAGCTACGTGCCTGCAAGCATGAAACTCAGCATCAGATGAGGTGGCAAGCACTGGGCGAATGTGGCAACCATCACCAGTATCGATATCTAGTGTTATCTGGATGCCTGGAGGAGTGTGAAACGGGGCAGAGGCCTCGTGGTCCCAGTTTTCTGATGCCGTAGCCCTAAAAAAAAGTAGCCACTACCTCCACCCATACAGGTGTAAATCAACGGACTTTGTGGCGTTAACATAAGTGATAAGATTGTCTATAGTCATCCCCACCCACACACATACCCCGGTGATGTAATGTACGAATTTGGGTATAAGTATCACCCCAATGTCAGCCCCAAAATCGGGACAGGATCGGCTCGGAACCATACCGATGACAGGAGGGATTGATGAATTCGCTCCTTCGCCATCCCCCCCACTTGGGACGCCGTGTGGGTAAGATAATTCACCTCAGACAGCACTGAGAGAGAGACTTTTCCTCACATTTTCTCCTCCAGTGCATTTCTGTGCTTCCCTGGGTGTATCTTTCATTCTTGTCGTGACTTTTACTGTGTCTTGTTCCACTGTATTTCTGTTTGATGGGCTGTATGACAAGCAGCCGGGCCTACAGCGGGCAAGTTGTTATTGTTGTGTGTGTGCGCACGTATGTCTAGTGTGTTGTTTTTATTAGTAATAAACCTGTAGTTATCCATGTAGCTTTTAATTTTATCACTGGCAATCCAAAGGAACCTGCAAATGTTGCTGTAAATAAACAATCATTATTTGTCTCCCGATTTGTCTGTCGGATATTCGGTGCTGGCCTCACAAGAACGGATTTTATTCCTCCATTTTCGCAACATTTATTAATTGGTGTAGTCGGCAGGATATTTCTCTGGGTTTTTATGCACTTGTTGTGTAATACTTGTAGCAGTAGCTACAGAAGGCTTTCATTTTTGGACAAGCATTCCTACTCCATCTATTGTTTAATTGGTAGATGGCATTGGCAAGTCATAGATGCCATCCAGCCTCATGGGTTTTAGCAAATCGCTTGATGAGGCCATTTCTTCGCTCAACGATACCGTTGGCTTGAGGATAATATGGAGTATGGAATACCCACCAGATACCTTCTTCTTTTGCCCATTCTTGTACTGTCTTGGTGGAGAAGTGGGTTCCGTTATTTCTTTGAATCTCCTCTGGAAGGGGTAGGGTACTAAACCATTCCTTTAGACTATGGATTGTATTTTCACCATTAGCAGCTATAACAGCTGTAGCCATGGTGATTCCTGAAATAACTTCTACCAGCATATATTTCATCAACTGTGTTCTCTTTACAAGTAGTTTTGGTATCAGAAGTAATGAAGATGTCATCACTGATGTGACGGGGGATCAGAGAAGTGTATTTTTCACTTCTCTGACCAGCATGGAGAAAAGAGATCTTGTTCTTCTTCCTGGCTTGGGACAAAAGTGTTTCCCTGAACAGTGTTTTCTTCTTTGATATATTGAGTGCACTTCCTCATAAGCCTACATTTCTTAACAGAAAGTGACACATCACAGTAAAGTTGGGGGCCCAACAGAAAAGAAAAAGATGGAAGACACAGACAGTTGGAAGAACTGGTAGCAACTCTGTGTTTCTTAATATAAACAATGTTCAGAATACACGTTCATATGAATCATTGTTTTACAAAACCAGCGCATTAAATAACTCATGTAATTTAACAAAGAAGTTCACAACTACGGAATTTATATTATTATAAGAATTGGTATATATCTAGGATATTTGCATTTAAAACAGGGATGCCATTGCAAGTACCTAAATAATCTCAACTGGGAAAAAAATGTAGAAAATATTTTCCTTTAGTTTAACTATGGAAAATAAGTACTACAAAGAAAAGGGACATTTATTACTAAAAGCCAGTGGTGTAATTTGTTTTGTATGTACTTTAAAACTTGAAACTAATTTCAGGTTTTTAGATGTAAAAAATAAAATAACACTCTGAAATTCAAGTTTAAAGTGCCAGCTGGATTTGGACGATGCCCAATGATTGTTTCTATAGCAACAGCAAACATTGTGAAGCTAATTTAAAATAAAAAAAAAGCATTTCACATTTGTGGTTATGTTCAGAAGGTAATATCAAATAGTTGTCTACATTTCAGCTGAGCCACTCCACAGAAAAGATGGAAAGAAATGATTTGCAGCACCCATGCTTCCACTGATACTGCACATGTGCAATCACTTCTCAGGGGCTCTTTTTGTTCTTGATTAAGAAAAGCCCACTGGGTGGAGGTATGGAGCTGAATTTCATCAGAAGACAGCCATTAATAAATGTGAAAAAAAGGGAAGGGACATCAAGATAAAAAACTGGTAGTTTTGTTTAATGAAGTCTGTAAGTCTTGATCGTTATTTGAAATTGCTCACACCTTCTTTAAAACCTACTGATTATAATTTGAATTTCTTTCTGACATTAGAGAATCCACGGAAAACTTTTGTGAACTGCTTATTTGTATCTCTCATTTTTAATTTTATGTTCTCCCATTACAATTTTGGCCATACCCTGCTCTAGCTTTGCTGATTACACAAACAATACTGTAACAGTTACATATGTATTTACCCTTCCTGATCCACACAGAAGGAAACCCTGAAGTCTTGCAGTATAGTTTACTTCAGTAATTTCTTGCCTCTTCTGAGAGCTAATTGCCAGTTTATCAGCATTTTTCTCTTAGCACCTGACTCTTAGCTCTTGGGCCACTGAAGCTGAGCAAAGCTAACTGTTCTACAAGCCATTGCAGGTTACACAACACCTTGTTTCCCACTACATTATATACTTATCCCATACTAAATAAGACATTTGGCCACAAGCTCTCCAGTTCTCATCTGAACCTGCCAGCTGGCTAATAACATCAACAAACAACCCTTCTTGCAACAGAAACTGAGAGCTGTAGCAAAAGCTAATTACAAACCCACAGCTCCCTGGGCTCGGCTGTCTCTTGCAGGTGCTGCCATGTGTGGCTGCACATGCTGGTGGCCCCTGTGTCACAGGCAGCTCAAGTGCTCTTAGCCAGGTAAGCCTCTGCTCCTGCGGACCAACCTGAAATGACACAGAGAGCGTGCCTGCACCCCCTCTGTAGTGGTTCATCTGGAGGAGTTGCTTCAACAGGGATGGTGACCTCACAGACAGAACGGGGTGTGAGGGCCAGAAGCAGTCTATTGACACCCTTTTCATATATATATAAGAATTTTTAATGGAGTTCTGCAAGATGCTGGGATTTACTGGTCTCTGCCTACTCTCCTGAGCTTTCGACACAGTTTCAGCACAGGACCTCTGTGTCTGTCAGCTGTACTTGACAGTGATATCCTGCCATTAACTGTTCCTCTTTTGATGTATCTCAGATCAACTTTGTATGAGGTCTTCTCTGTGGAACTGTGTGGGAACAAAAAACAAAGTCAAATGAGACCTGATTAGAGGCTTGACAAATATCCTCATAGTCAGCTCTTCTTAATGGAGGCAGAAGTACCACAAGGTCAGACTTTGTAATTTTGTCTCCAGGTGCCTATTTTGCGCTCCAGCTTCCTGGAAAATGCTTGGAAGAGGTCTCCAGAGGAATTCCAATTAGTAAGTGGAGTCTTGGCAAATATTGACCCATCTGTGAGACAAATTAGTGCCCCAAGGTTAACCCAAGAGATTGCTGTGCTGCTGCAGTGTTGTTATGGCTCTTCTTTGGGTTGGCTCACTCAGACATCTTCAACCAGGCACAAAGGGAGTTTTCAGTTGGGATATATGCACACTTAAAGTACAAAAGCAAAAATTTATTGGTTAACATAAAAGAGATAACTAGGAGTTAATGAGCTATTACTCTAAGCATCACGGTGCTCATCACCTCTGAAATGAAGAATCTTTGCTGAGAGGCTGGCACCAGTCAGGGTTGGACACAACCACACATCTTTTGTGCTTCAAGTTGCTGTCTGCCAGCAGCTGCATCAACCCTGATGACACGGGCAATTTGACCTGATGCTTCACAGCTAGTTCCCAACTGAACAGAGCACCCTGACCAGCCTCCCTGCTTTTTTCCTATTAGGACTTCAAAAACTCTCCATGCTGATTTTCCTCTCTGGCATCTTTCAGCTACTAATGATGCTGTCTCAACAATCCTACCCCTGGGTGAGGCTTTTATCTTTTCTATCTCTTTACAGATCCTCTCACAGCACTTGCACAACAGTAGGAGCCCAGGTTATTCTGCTGTGTCACATGAGAGCTGGATCTTGGATGTTCAGGACATCTATTTGTCCCTGCCCCTAACATCCCTATTTGCCTATTCCTCTGGCCAGTACAGGTCTGAATTGCAACCCTGCCTTTGAGTGTGTGGATTGGTATTCCCAGTCTGGGGTCTAGGTCACTAATAAAGATGTTAGACATCACAGGTCCCAGGACAGACCCTTGTGGTGCTCTACTTGTCACTGGCCCCAGGTAACATCCCAGGAACCTGTGAGTACAGCCATCAGCAGCTTTTTACCCACCTAGTAGCCTGTTTAGTAATAATTTTTTGAATGGGAAATATGCAACGTGTATCTCAGTTTGCTTTTTCCTCAGGTAGTGAGTAGAAATATTTATTGAAAATGTTTGCCCTTTATGGTTTTTTCAAATATTTTTTTTTTTCCCTGAAGCAGCATCAATAGGATTCCTTTTGTCCTAAATAGACCTTAAATTAGTTTTATTTTTCTTACTGCTGGCTATAGAGATTCCTTTTTATCCTTTAATTTCCCCTATTGATTTTCTACAATTCCTTATTGATATTCATTTCACAGTCCTTTTTTTCTGATCTCTTGAACATAAAAAAGATTTTTTTATTAATCTGTACAACTCTGTGATGTATATATGTAATAAAAATGAAAATGTAGAAGTACTAATTTATGTGCATAAATCCATCTCATTTACTATTACTGAAAATAATGAGCATCATAAAAGAGGCACCGATACTCCACATAAAAATAGTAATAGCTGTTATGCTTGTAACACCTAGCAATCCTGAAGTACAAGAATATTTTCAGGTGTTTTTTTTCCTGTTTTCTAAAATCTACTATGTGGCCCTGGAGAGCTCCAAATACATAGCATCTGGGGAGGGGGGGGAAAAAGGCTTTTCCGCTGAAGATTTTGAAACTAATGTTATCTGCCATACCAAGATTATCCTAAAAATCTTACATAATTACTTTTGAAATATTTTCATTCAACTTAGTAATATTAGGTCTTATCCTTCATCCTGACAGATGATGAGTTAGATCACAGAATTATAAATTTTTCTAGCTTAGTTCCATGACTTGATTGTATTTGTTATGTGCAAAATACATACTGAGGAAGCAGTAAGTTCATAACACTTCAAAAGTGGCTTACACTTCCTATTCGGGGGTCTCTCACTTCTAGCAAGATGATATAAGGTTATTACAAGATAAGGTTGTAAAAGAGCTAGGTAGCTTGTTTATGATTTCTGGTACTTTTATCTTGCAGATTTATGAAGAGCTAAGCCAATCCAGAAATGTACAAAAAGTGCCCTTGTGCATTTATGCAGATTTTTCTCCTGACTGTTCTTCTCTTGAGACAAAATGTATAGAATACATAAATTGTAGCAACTTACAAATTTTTTCTCATGAGTTTTATGAGTAAATGGATGTTTTCCAAGTGAATTCATCACAAGAGCTTGTTTACATAATTTGATTGGCAAACACCTTGCGACAATTACATGCTATGGAAAATTCCTGGGGAAAAGCATTAATTGAAAGGATTATTTTGTTTGCTGGAGCTCTAACAGTATTCTAACAACCACAGTGCATGTACAACAGGGAATACTTTTTACAATGGTCTTTTTCAAATGTCAGGTTTCATTCCTGATGGCTTTTGAAAACACAGTCCTGGTAGACCATTGAACTTGAATTCTAGGGATTGCAATTTCTTTTACAACCACTCAGGATAATTATGCTTATTTGTGGTTGGAATCCATAGGCTTGAGCTCTACCTGAGGGAGTAAAGTAGCAATTCATGCTGAGCTGGAGTGAGGTACAGTGAAGAGGGCCCACCCAACCTGGCAGTGTAGTCTCTGCCATGTGGAGCTTGAAGGGTCATCTCGGTTCAAACACAGGAGAGGATAAGATATTCACCACCTCTGCTCCTTTCTGTAAAGTCCTCCCTGAAAGGCACTATCCACCTGCTAACATTAAGGGGTGAACATAACAGGTGGGGATGATGCTGGGTTGGCAGCACTGTCTCTTGCGTGGTGTAGGTAGTTCTTGTGCCTTTGAACAGCATCCAGAAGAACCGGTCCACTAGTGGGCAGCAGGAGAGAGTAGGGCAAATGGTAAGTGACTCTTCTGGTCTCTGCTACATCAGTTAATGATCACTGTTTACCAAGTGCTTTATGAAAACACAAGTCAGGCTGCAAAATGTGCACAACGTCTTCCATTCATGATGCAAGTGAATCTGATATTATATGTTTATAATATGATTGTTCTACCAAAATATCTATATAGCAGAATGATTAATAATCAGGAGGTAACTAATTTTTTTTTTTTTTTTTTTTTTTTTAGGTGTATCTTCATAAAATGAGCATGAGTATTTTAGGATTATTGGTAGCATTACATGTTCTACAGTCTTCAACAGCTCTGTGGTTTTGACCTGCAGAGAGAGAGAGAGTAAAAAAACCCACTGTATGTGTGTGTGCATGTTTAAAATGTGAAGATGTTACCTACTCAGCATTTTTACCTACTTTCCACTGTCTGATTTTACCCTGGATCAACATAATTAATCTGGTTTAAGAATTATCAGTTCCAGGGAAGTAAGTAATTGTGTTCTTTACACAAAGGGATAAAATAAAGTTTTAAAACAGATAGAAACACTGATAGGGTTGAAGCCATACCACGAGTACTTGATCTTCTTCTTTGCCCACCTATTTTGAAGGCTGTCGTTATTTTTGGTGCACTACTTGATACTAATACTGTTCAGACCCTTTTCCTTTTCCTCTAATACTATACTGGTTATATTGTATCAATCCCTGAAAATCAGAGGTAAAATTGCTTCTGCTGGGCTTGTCAGTCTAGAATTGTTGTGCTGGCAATCAGGAAAGCTGCTGTTCGAGTTTGAAGATACTGCTTTTCCACTCTGGCCATCATATGAAGAACTAGTTTGAACCTTTTCCTAGCCTGTCTCAGAGGAAAAGTAACTGTCAAATGAAGGCTAGCACCTGGGGCACAGGAAAAGAAACCAATATTCTTATGTGATGTTTCTGGTAGCTAGCCAATTTTCTTGAGTGAATAGAGTGTTCTTTCCAAATCAAGATCTTGATTATACTTCTTGATTTGGGGTTTTACTGGATTCTAAGGTAAAAAAGAAGGAAAACCAACTTTTTTCTGCTTTTCCTATTAATAGCCCTTTCCCACGGAGCTTTGCAACAATATTTGCCCAGAAAGCCTTAAAAAAGTACATCTTTTCCAGATTGAACAGTTTTCTTCTTGGTTTCTCTTCAAGTCAGCAAAGTCTGCTTACTTGGCTTCTGTCTTCTTTCAATGTGGAATAAAGAAAAACCTGAAAGTAATGAAGCGAAGTCATTTGAAGTCAACCCCTGTTATAATTTCAGCTTTGCAATTCACTGGTGTGGAGCCTGCACCTAAAAGAGAGGGAGAGGGAGTGAAAAACCTGCTATGAAGTAACCTCCATGGCTTCATTCTCCACTGCTGCATCTGCCAGCACTCCTTTTTGTAATCACATGGACCAAGGCAGGAGTCCCTAGTGGCAATCTCAATGTAAAACAAGGCCATTACTTATGAGGGTAGGTTTCAAACACTGTAAAAGTCATAATAGGAATGGCTCCACAATGCCCTATGGGGTTAGCATCTTGTTTGTCACATTATACATTAGCGTTGTATAGCAATTATGATAGCTCCCAGAAAATAAAGTAACAAACATTAACTATATTGCTTTTAAACTCACTAGAACCATTTTAATGAGAAAACATTGGATAATTTAAAAAGTTTATTTTGCTAAAAGTACATTCAATTTTTGTCATAAAAACATAGCAGTAGTAGCAGTAGTAGTAAAATTATCCAGATACTTTCATATTTTAAAAATGGCATATGCTTAAATGTGATGACAAGTCATAATTGAAGGAGCTTGTATTAACTTCATTTTATTTAACTGATTCTTGGAGTAAAATTTTTATCTGTTGAAGGCAATCAGATTTTTACCTTGTATTTTCAGCATACCAAGTTTTCTCCCCTCTGTTTCTTTTGTTAACCTTTTTTGCACCCATTCCAGGCTCATTTCTTGAAACAATAGAGTTCAAACATCTGATCATGAGACCTGATAGATCTTGCAGACCATAGCCTTTAATTTGAAGTGCCAACAATTTTCAAGCTGTAAAAATCAAGCTTGCTAGATCTCCAGATGAAGATATTTTATTTCTTTTTGCTAGTGTCTGAGGATGATAACAGCAATACAGTGCCTCAAGACCTTTCTGTCTTTGTGGTAGAGAACACACAGATTTTTATGACCTCAAAGAAAAATGCAGTCAATTCATGTTGAACCACTGATTTCTCATTACATCCTCCCTTTCCAAATAGCTACAGCTAGAGATTTCTTCCTCTCCTTGGAAATACAGTGCGCAGGGAGTAGTACATCCTGTAACAAGCATGTCACCTTCCCTCTGGTGTCAATGTACAAATACCTCACCTCAGATGTGCACCCAGGGACATGTTTTTGAAAGGCAAATCTGTTTGGTGGTTCAACAATGGTACAGGAAAACATTTTGCAGAACCTGCTGCTTTCATGCAGCATGCAGAGGGCATTTCAGAAAGTAAGTAAATTCCAGCAACTCCTGGTTTTGATGGTCTCTGTTCACTTTAGAGGCAGATGAATGAAACGTCTTGTATCCTCTACAGGAACAATAAAGTACAATATTAGCAGAAATTATATGGTTCCAGATTTCATTTGCACATCCCAAACAACATTTTCTTGAGAGAAAGCCAAAAGGTAATTTCAAAGCACTGTTAGCAAATGTATAGTCTGAATAAACATGTTTGTGCATTCAACCACTTGGTCAATACAACTTTTACAAAACTTAGTTCTAAAAACGAATTACAGACTTTTACAGAGGAAGCTCAATACTTTTGTAGTTACTAATCTTACTACTTTGTGGATTTAAATTATCAGTGAACTTCATGCTAGTGTAAAATGAAGCATAAGTTCAGTGAAAAATAATGTATTTGTCTAGGTTATTTATATCCTCTAATGTAGTCAGGTTTTGCCTATCACAGTCCTGCTATATCATACCATTTAGTGATGGGGGATGTAGGGAGGGTGTTCTCATGTCCAGTTATGGACAACACAAATTTTTCTGATGATGGCACAGACACTTCAGGAAAACGTGGAAAAAAACAAACAAAACATACAAACAAATCAACCAAACCACCAGACACATAGGTTGCTGCATAACAATATGTGACCTGGATTTTTAAGTCATATTTTAACCCCTGTCCTGGTTTGGCCAGGATAGGGTTATTTTTCACCAGAAGTTGGGGGTGTGCCTCAGACAGGGTAGACAACCAATCCAGCCAATAGATTATTCAATACCATGCAGAAATCATGCTCAAGTCATAAGGGCCAGGAGCAGTCTGGTCTGGAGTCATACCACACAGTGTGGCATCGTCCAGGGTATGCTGTCATTGCCCCATGGAGCTGATGTGACCTGTCTTTGTATCACTTGCTTTATGCATTGTTTCGTTACTGTAATTGTTATTACAGTTATTTATTGCTCCTTTTGCTTTGTTGTATTAAATTCTCCTTATCTAGCCCACAGGGTTTTGTATTTGTCTCCCTTTTCTTCTTCCCATTGTGGGGGCAGGGTAGAGGGGTAGGGGGAGGGTGAGCAAGCAGCCATGTGGTGCTCAGCTCTCCGCTAGGTCTAAACCACAACAAGCTCTCTAGAGGTAGTTCACGGAACCTCATCGGTGTGTGGATCACTACCCAAAAAGCAACCTTTACTACTGAGCAATCCTGCTCATAACTGGAGTCTAGATGCTAAATTCAAATCACATTTGGAAAGGAGGGAGAATAAAGAGTCAGAGCAGTATGAGAGACTTTTACCTACATCTTTTGACTAGAAGTCTTTCCAGATGGATCTGTTTTAAATCAAATTTTTCTTAATATAGTGGTTTAATTGACAACATTTTGCCCTAATTATGCCCAGTAGGCAGGATTTTCTGAGGAGAGGCCATACAGGTCACCTAGACTAGGGTGAGTAACTTGCAGGTACAAGGTTTTCTTTATGGGCATTCACATTAGGCTGATGAGGACCAAAATCAAAGGAAGAAGAGCTGGATATGCTCTGGGAGTCATATGTGGTTGGTTTTTTTTTGGTGGAAAAGAGGGAAGAATTTGTTCCCTCATACATCCCTCTGCACTGCTTTACTTAAGATCCTCCCGCCATTTGCATGGACCATTTATCTTTACAAATTTTTTGGTTTTTTGGTTTTTGTTGAATGACATTGCCGTGCCACTACTTAATACTTCCTCTCTTTTGGTGAAGCTTTTGATTTATTTTTTTTCTGCCACTTAGCTAACATTTCGAGGATTCAAGGAATATCAGGAAACAGAAGCAGATTTAACAGGCCTGGAATTCTGTGCAGTTAATCCAGTTTTATTCTAAACTAGGAAATGCAGGCAACACTGCAATCAATACATGTACTGCTCAACAATGGTGTCAGGCTTTCAGCATTTCTAAAGCTGTCGTAATAAGGCTATCTTCATGGCATAAAAAAGGACTGTTCAGTAATGATACATGAAGACTGTGAAGAATGTAACAATTTCCTACAAGATTGGATTCCATCAGGATCACTGCTAGCGTGACCTTTTACAACCCATGGAAGAATTTGTTGGATGCAAATCGTGAAATTGGCTGTTTACTTATTATTCTATGGCACTTTAGATGGTGATAAGAGCAAAAAACACTTCTTCTTAAAGGATTTTCTGCTTACATGTCATGATTCAAATATTCATGACGGTTAATATTCTCTCTTTCCCTGCCTGCACGTGGAACGTTTAGAGAACCAGTGAAAAATACAGAAGGAATGCCATATTCTTCACTGCAATAATGCTCTTCCTAAGAGGATATTTTTCCGGTGATAGAATGAGGTCATTGACAAAGAAACCTTGTTTTACTGTCCGTATTTTTATAACAAACCTGTTTTGGGACTTGTTTAGACTATTGTTTTCCTTTATGTGGATTCCTCAAATGTAACACAGAAGAATAAACTCCTTTTATAAACAACCCTTAGAAGAACTTAAGATCTTGCTTCATAATAATAAAAAAATCACATTGTTAAAAGGTTGTATTTCCTAATATAATGACAGTTCACAGATGACTGACATCAACAGTACTTTCAGTCACTGACTGGGGAACTGCAGTTTTTTTTCTGGGTGCTGTGTTTTAGGCAATAAAATATAAAACAATTTCTTCCTGACCTTGCAAGTATTTCTTTCTTAGTGAGAGTTCAAATTTTGTCAGATTTTGTCACAGAAAACCAATAGAAGAATTATTAGTAACATAAGTCAGTGAGTTGGGAGTGGAGAGAGAACTGATATAAAGCTCAGTAAGTGTTCATCAGGAAATATACCCTGTTTCCAAAGAGGGGCTTCACTTTAATTATTTTTGCTTCAGATTTCATCCATTGAATTATGAATTTCTTACGAGAGACTTAAAAAAAAGTAGTGTCTTACTTCTTCAGGGGAAACAGCAAATGGTCTCAAATAATGAGCTTCTGGATTTGTGGAATTGCCTCCTTTGTTGTCATGGAAACTAAAGTTATGAAAAATTGAATGAAAAAAGCTGATGATGCCTCCCATAGTTTTCCTATAACTCTTGGAGCTGTTAATGTTCCTTAACACAGATAATTATTTGTAAATACTTTGGAGCAGAGGATGGAACAACATGGATTTTTTGTTGAAGAGTAACTGAATATTTATGTGCATAACTGGAGCATAATAACGCTTGTTAATCAGTATCCTACAGAATAATATTACAAATTGTAATCCCAGTGAGGTTAGTAAAAATCTACCAGTGAAAGCAGTAGGAGCAGAATTTGATCCAAGCGATGATGAATTGTTCCACAAATCCCTGGGACTTTCCACCGTTGGGAATTAATCTCTTTCTAAAGGTTAACTGGCAGTTACGCTAGGACTCAGACATTCTTCAGATGTTGTTTACACAAGATCAGTGTACAAAAGTCTTCCAAAAAGAATGGCAATGCACTGTCTCCTACAACACAAATCACCTAAACAAAATCGGGCATGTATTTTTTTTTAAAAGAGCTGTCTTGCAGGATCAGGAAAGTAAAATCCTCTGTGTCAATTGGTCTAACCAATTTACAGCTGTAGTCTTAATTATATCTATAACTGACTTCTGAAAAAAATCCTGTACTTCAGGGTACTCCCACAGTTCATTAACATGGGCATTTTACTTTGGTAACCATCTAGACCAGCTTCTTTGTTAAGAAGGTATTTGGTATCATCAGGGAAGCAGACAAATCAGAAGTACTTTCCACTTGAAATATGGAAATGGACATCTACCCAAATCCTAGCTCTTGTTTATCATTTCTTCCTGATTTAACATGTAAATAATATCTTTTGTTCATCACCGGAAAATTTAAGCAAATATTGGACTTCTTAGTTGTGTTTCTTTCGAAGAAAACCAGCCCCACAGCCCTCATAGTCTTCTCACCAAGACTACAAGCAAAATCTATTTTATTACAGATGCTGTGAATAATCTTAAAGGATCTGTGATTTATCAATGTATTCTTTATAGTTATTCTAAAACCTGAAAACTTAAATAGATAGCTGAAGTTCAAAAAAATGAAAGAATGGAGGAAAGGGAAGGAATAGAAGTCCATGTATAAGCACTGGCTTTCTGAAATTGGTAGTGACAGTTCTTTCAGCTGTATCTTTCAACAAATTTGATGTTATATGTTTTCACTGCCTTACAATGCAATACAGTTAATAGTACTTTGTGGTAGGTTAACCCTGGCTGAGCAAGTGATGCCCATCAAGCCACTCTATCACCCTCCCCCTTTTCTCTCCCTCCTCTGAAGAGCAAAAGGGGAAAGGAAATTAAGATGGAAACAAATCCCTTGTGGGTAAAAACAAAGGTAGTTTAATTAGAAGGCAAAGCCAAGCAATGCCACACATGGCAGTGAAGAGAAAAACAAAGATTTATTCTCTGCTTCCCATCAGCAGATGATGTCTGGCCCCTTCCTGGGCAGCAGGGCTCCAAAACACATAGCAGTTGCTCCGGAGGGCTGAGGGGTAGACCAGCTTCCCCCCCCCCCCACCTTGTACTAGCTTTATAGTTGAGCTGACATCATATGGTATGGAATATCCCTTTGGTCAGTTCAGATCAGCTGTTCTGGTTATGTACCCCCAAGCTTCTGCCCCCACATCCCATTAGAAAGAGCCTTGGTGCTGTGCGAGCCCTGCTCGGTGGTAGTCACAGCATGGGTGTTATCAGCGCCCTTCTACTCCCAGCACAAAGGCACTGCACCAGGAGGCTGCATTGGGAAATCAGCTCATCCAGAACTCATAAAACACTTAAATAACAGTCATTATGAAACCCACCTTTTACAGCATACAGGCATATGATACCCCTTTCTACATAGTAGGTTCAAAATATAGCTAACATCTTGGGTTAATTCTCCTCTTTTACTCCAAGTAATTAAAATCTAAAATAAAACACATCGTGTGCAAGACATTTATCGCCTTGTTTAGAGGCTGAGTGGAAATACCCTTCAGCTTTTCTGTTGAAGCTGTGCATTCTGCAGCAATTGACTTATTCTTCTATTAATAGTGAATAAACAGCAGGACTGTGATGGTCCATGATAGTTCGGGTGTTTCCATGTGAATCATAGAATCATAGAATCCTTTAGGTTGGAAGAGACCTTTAAGATCATCAAGTCCAACCATTGAGCCATTAGGGCTCTCAAGTCCTCTGCTAAAACAGATCAGAATCTGTCAGGGTTGGAAGGGACCACAAGGATCACCCAGTTCCAACCCCTCTGCCATGAGCAGGGACACCTCCCACTAGATCAGGCTGCCCAGAGCCTCATCCAGCCTGGCCTTAAAGACCCCCAGGGATGGGGCCTCAACCACCTCCCTGGGCAACCCATGCCAGGGTCTCACCACTCTCATGGTGAAGAACTTCTTCCTCACGTCCAGCCTGAATCTGCCCACTTCCAGCTTTGCCCCATTCCCCCTAGTCCTGTCACTACATGATAGCCTAAAAAGTCCCTCCCCAGCTTTCTTGTAGGCCCCCTTAAGATACTGGAAGACCACAATAAGGTCACCTTGGAGCCTTCTCTTCTCCAGACTGAACAGCCCCAACTCTCTCAGTCTGTCCTCACAGGAGAGCTGCTCCAGCCCACGGATCATTCTGGTGGCCCTTCTCTGGACACGCTCCAGCAGGTCCACATCCCTCCTGTAGTAGGGGCTCCAGAACTGGATGCAGTACTCCAAGTGGGGTCTCACCAGAGCAGAGTAGAGGGAGTAATCAAAGATTTTTACTCTGTACTCCTATGATTGATTGCACTTTTAACTAAAAAGATATTGAATGTATGGGAGAAGCATTTGTGAGAGGAGGACTCTAGCTGCAAGGCACACCTCTCTTTTCTGGCTGCTGTGCAAGGGTCTGTGCCTTCTGCCTCCCAATTAGTCTGGGGAGCTGTCTGCTGGCTGTGACGGCAACCTTACATTGGCCATCTCAGGTGTCTGCTCCGTCCCAGGGACTCCATAACCAAAATTCTTAATTCAAAGCACTTCTTTTACATTTTAAGACATCAAAGTATTAGTATTATAGTACTTAACGTGTCTATTTGATAGACCTAAGTAGTTTATTGATTCTTGGTCTTTCTGCTTTTTTCTGATGCTAACAGCACCACCATTAAATTATGATATTAATGTTATGTTTCACTGCTATTGCTCCCAAAGATACTTTCAGAAAAATCCTACAACTTGTGAGTTGTTCAGGGACTAAATTAATGATTGCCATAAAAATGAAGCAGGTCATATATAAATAGAATAAAATGTATAATTTCAATTTTTGAATTTTAAAAATAACTTCCATAAACTAAAAATCCATTAAAGATCTTCTCATGCAGCCCATAAGAATAGTATTTCATATGAAAAGACAAATGGTATTGATAATAGATAAAATATAGGAACAACAGTGAAAAAATAAAGTTGTTCTGTTCATTCTTTATAAAGAGCATAGGTTATTTAGAAATCAATTAAAAATATGCCAAGTGCAAAAGAAAAAACATTATCAATAAGAGGTTTGTCTTACTTTCAGAGAGGTCAGGGGTTGCTTTGTAAGGTTCTTCTTTGATCACACTTTGAGAGTTGTTCATTCTGATTTAAATCATGCTCATCTTTAACTCTTTGTCATTGAAATCTAAAACCAGGATTACTTGAAGGACATGTTTGAGTGCTTTCCTTAAATCACACCTTTGTCAAATCCCCTGGTTTAATCATATTGTTTTTTCAGAACCCTCTCCTGGATTTGTGTAGTTAAGAGTTTCAGCTGCAAGGTTTTTCTGTGTGTCTTCTTTACAAAGCATACTTTCTTTATACAAGCAGATAAAAACTGGAAAACATGACTTAAAACACCCATAAAGGCACACATTCCAGAAAACAAATAAAAATAACCTCAGAAGGTTCTTTTTATAGCTGTTCTTTGTGGCCTAGCCTCTTTGAGGTGATACATTCAGTGATATAGGATCAAAATCTCCAGACACATGTACAAAACAACTACATTTTTCAAGACACATAAAATTTTGTTTCAGTGAAAGGAAACAAAAATCTCCCTGAGTCTTGCATACGAATGTTTTTTTTTTTCACTACAAAAGTAAGGAAACAAGACTTTTGTTTAACCTTAGGAAGAACACAGGCATGAGAAGTACTAACTGAAGTTTCATCCTGCATATAATTTGCACAGTCCAGACAATTTATGAAGGGTAACGAATCTTAAAAGGTATTGTTTTATCTTAGGTTGTCTGCTTATACACACACCAAAATGTCCTTGATTTGTGACCATAATCATAATGATAATAATATCATTAATTTTAATAACTAAATAACCAATAGTTGAATGGCTTGGAAATCTTAACATTCTCTAAAGAAAAAAAGAAGAAGAGGGCTTTTAAACATTAACATGCATGGGGGTTGGAACTAGATGATCTCTAAGGTCCCTTCCAACCTAAACCTTTCTATGGTTCCGTGTTAGGACCATTCTATGCACAGGATTATAACATAATCCCAGTAAGGCCAACCTTCTTGTCTCTTCTATTTCTTCTTCCACTGACATAACTTTTTCCACTTGAGGTGAAATTAAACTAAATATATACCAATACATAAATGTAAAAAAAACCATAAATGTATCTCAGCATATCTCAGATCAGATGAGGAAGCTTTGTTTAACCACTGGCACATTTTATGAAAGCTCATTCCCTACCATTGTGAATTTCTAGGAGGATCCCTGAAAGAATTGGTCCTTAGCACAATATCTAATAACTTTTCCAACACCTTCAATCCTGATTCCTAACTAATTAGCATTTTAAATTCAAGATTTTTTTTTAAATGTACACTCTTGTTCAAGTACTACCATGTGATATGTGCAAAATTAATTAAACCCTGTGGACTATTAGTGCAGTTCTTAAAATTAGAGGGAATTAATTTCATCCAGCTTTCAATTTCTTAAATTTAGGCACCTAATCTAAGTTAATTGTTCAGGATTCCTCTATATCCCATGAAGAGAATATGTAGCACCAGACACTGGATCCTCCTGCTGTAAGGTAAGTGTCTAAGGCAAGATAGCCATACCTCTCCCTCTCTTCCATGGTTGGCTGTGGTGGTATCTAGATGATAAGCATTAAGCAGAGGATGCCTAAGATTTTATTAGTAAAATGAAGGGCAGTAAATCTCATTCTGTAACACAGTTCTTACCACCACAGTATTTCCATAGCCAGCTATTCAGATCCTGTAAGGCGTGTTTCTGTGCTGTATCTCAGCACTGGCAGCAGCACCTTTCCTGGCTCCATAGGTCCTCTCTGCAAGCCAGCAGCTCCTAGCTCCACCCTTGCTGGTGCTTGTGGGACCATGCTTGACTCTGACAGGTGCCAAGTGAGAAACTTGCTGCCTCAAATGATTATTTGTGTGTGCATAAAAACAAATTAAAATATAAAGAAACACAGAGAAAGAGGCTGTTGGAACAAAGGAGACATAATTGAGATTCTATTTTTGTGATGGACTTGAGTTGTCTTTGAGCAGCCTGGCCCATAAATAGTTAAACTGAATAGTTTGAATAACATATAAAGTGACATTTGTTTCCATAAATTATTCACTAAATACCTACAAATAACAAACTCTGTTGTTGTAACTGGCTTTCAAGTGAAAAAGGGTGAAATTTTCAATACATATTTTAAACAGCTGGAGTTCAGATATGTTTTTCTGTGTGTCAGCCACAAATACACTTAAGGTGTTATTAGATGGTAAGTGTGATAAACTGGGTATTTCCTTTGCATCAAATGCTATTGATTGCTGAGCTCAGAGAGCCATTGTCTGCTGAAATTGTGGAGTATTGGAGCTTTTGCCAGTTTCTTGTTGCTGAGCAACAGCATTTGTCCCTTTCAGTTTCTTGTGTCTATGTAGCTTGTACATATGGATTAAACTGAACGTAGAATGAAAACTATCTTAACTATTTAATGACCATATAAAATATCATCACTGTTTAAAGAGCAAGATCTGCCAAGCAGTAAATTTTCTATATTTTCCTACACAGCTTGGGATAGGGAGAAAATGCAGCTCTCAGGGAGCACACAGGGCAGGGACAGGGGATGGGGAGCCCAGGAGTCCCTGTGCCAGCTGGGCAGGGGTTCCAAGCGAGAGCTCTACCACACAGCCGAGCCAGGCAACGGAGCAGACCAAGGGACATAGCCAGGACCAGGCAGGGGCCCAGATCATAAGGCAGTATCATGGTGATGGGGTGGGACCAAGGTCCAGCCAACACATCAGGTCAAGGGCAGGCATGGCCCTGGGGTGGATGGGCAAGGCCATGGGGGTGGCAACGGGCTGAGGCCAGGCTGGGACATGGGCTGGTGGATTGGCCCAGCTTGGTAGGGCCAATGGTCAGGCAGGGCTGGGCTGAAAGGAGCTGGACCCCAGCCCTGCTGCAGTGTCACAGGGGCAGGGGCTGATGGCCATGGAGTGCTGACGTGGGGTCTTGGGATGTGGGCAGGGTGAAGGAGCTCCTCTCCCCCAAGAATCTCTGACAATGGTGTTGGCAAACATCTTTAGTAAGATTCACATGCTCTTAATGCTGTGTCTAGAACATTTTATAATTCTGAATTTCTGGACAAAAAGACCTTTTACTACACTTTATGCAGTGTTTGCATTTTTTGATTCCATTATGACTGTGCAAGCAAGAGAATTAGTATTCATTAACAATGAGCATGTTCGCTAAAGCTTGGACTGTCAGCAAGACCGCCTGTGAGATCCACAGATAGGTAAAAGTGGGATTCACTTGACAGTGCTAAAGATTATTTTGACCTTTTCATCAGTCACTTTGAAATGTCAGATGTTTTCAACTGACTCCCCACAGCAACTTTAGCTCCATTAAGCACTCACTTTCTATCCAATATTTTAAATTTTTATAATGAGTTCAAATAGCTGCATGTTAATTAACATGACAGAAAATTATTTCCCTTTTATTTCCAAGTGGGAAAACTATAGATAAATTTAAGTTCGCTTATGCTCAAGTATGAAGTCATCCCTGAACACAGCTTCCAACTCTTTTAGGTACTATGAGGTCCACAGTGCGTAATAAGAGTATTTTCATGACTCACTGATGAAGGTCAACAGCACACATCTGAAGTGTGATGAAGAACAGTTATGCTGGATTGAGCTACTCATATCTGAAAGTGCTCTGGTCAAACTCTAATTCATCTTTTTTTATTCTAGCAGTTCTAACTGGAGTCTTAACAGTGCCAGTGTTGTAACTTTGGCCTGCCAGAAGAATAATTAGTGATAGTACATCAGATGAAGACTTTTCTAGAGTATATCTGATTTGATAACTAAGGAAAACTTAAATTCTGAAGAGCTATTACAGATTTCTGTTAAGAAGTGACATATTCCCAGGAAATGATGGCCATCATTTTCCCTCTATATTCAGTGCTGTCTGCATCAGTATCAAACTGGTGACTGCTGTCTCCAAGAATAGTGTTATGTGTACATGAAATGGAACTTTACAGGATGACTGCCACAGTAAGTGAAGTAAGAAAAAAATCTAGTGAGCTCAAGGTTTTTCCTATGAAAAATGCCTTTTCAGGATCAGAACAAGAGATCGCAAAGGACATGTGTGTATATATATATATTTAATTTAATGAAAGCTGCAAGTGTTCTGTTCTTCCATATCTCCATATTGAGCAACGAAAAAAAGATATGAAAGCATTTCTCATACGCAGCTCGTGCATGAAGATGATTTCTATATGAAAAATCACAGAAACTTACCACAAAGAAGTCATTTATGTACATCTAACTTCCTTAACCTCTCCCTGGACACACATATACTTTCTTTGGATGTATCATAACATCCCCAAAACTTTGAACTGTTTCAGACATCCATCACTAATTGTAAAACTTCCTTGCTTCCTCTTCTAGCCCAATGCCAAAAACAGGCAAGATTCAGAACTGCGTTTACTATCAGTTTCTCCAAGGCAAGGAAAGCACACCCATAGCTTCTGGAGGAGGCTGGTAACTGGAAGCAGAGATTCCAAACTACCCAGCAATGTCCACGTTTCCCCCCGAGACAGTGATCACCATGTGTGTGGAAAGCCATTTTATATTACCTTAAGGATTGTGATTGTTCTGTTTGAATGCATGTTTCTTGAATTCTTAAGTTTTATGGAAACTGGATTTTTTTTTGGTGAGTGTGAAAACAGGTATGTTAAAAGTATTCTTTAAATATGATTTTATTTCCTTATTAAAAAAAGGATTGTGATTTTTTTCCTTTTTTTCCCTCTAATATAGGTGGCATATTGTAGAATAAGTGAAGGTGTATTATAAGAAATGTATAAACAGCCATTTTTGTTCACCTGAACAGTTCTGCACTCAGGGTCTCCCACTATGGAGGCAAGATGTGTAGGAGTAAATGACACAACTAATGAGGTAGAAGAACTTGGTACATTTTATTCCCTGGCTATTTTGGCTTTTGATTGCATTTCTTACTGTCAAGGGTGTTACATTCTTAGCTATACTTTTATACAAATATAGTCTGCGTATGTAGTTGGATTTATAGATACAGGTATGTTTGTGATACATATGTTGATGCAGTCATGGTTTGGAAATAACTGGCTTCATAATAAGGTTTCATCATAAGTTTTAAATTAAGGTAGTGTCACCATAGCTAATCTATTATAGTCATGCTCTGTTAATATAAATTATCAATATATATGATTCACCAGCAGTAATTCTACTCTGTAATAAATAAAGGAAAGCATAACTCGATGGGACACATTAAGAAATTAAGCTTTGGGGCTGTTAGGTTGAAACTCCCACTACCAACAAACCAACTTGTACTTCTACATTTCTGTCAGAGAAATACAACAAATCATGCGTAGTGGAAGTAAAATATGGACATAAGGCTGATCCTAGATAATTCATTAATATTATAACAGAAGATTTCTGAAGGAAAAGTGTATGTCTGCTGAATTAATAACATTATTTCTTAAGATGACACGTTGGTCTCATCATCTGATTTTCACACAGTGATTTTGTGTGCAGTTACCTTTGTACTGAGTTCATTTCTTCAACACCAAGCAACAAACAGCAAGGGAAAGGTCTGGAGAAATACAGAAAGTAATGATACAGATATTTTACATCTAATACTAATGGTATGATTCAATATTAATAATAATGAAATAACCTCATACCCTAGAAGCAGCAGCAACCTTTACCACAGCATCACTCTTGCTATAGCACAACACTAACAGACGTGTTCAATTCTACAATGTGAGTCTACCAGCAGCCTTGCTGAAGCCGACCTCTGTGAACAGAGCACTGGAGTTCCACCTTCACTGCCAATTTATCCAAGCATGGATTTACCTATCAAGTTAGATAAAGGTTTCATATTGTTGAGTTAGCATTTATCTAAAAAGTTAATGGAATGCACATCTTCCCTTAAATCCCTATGGTCATTATTTTGGATGGTGCTGCACATTTTTCTTGGTCGTATGACACAGAAGCTCCTAAAGCCCTGCTAGACCTGCATTAAAAGTGTTATTTAGTTATTTGTGACAGCATCACCAGTTGTGCAAGGAGAACTGGAGTGCCACTTACCTGACACAATTCATACTTGCAGTCACAATAATCTTAATTTGCTTCAGCTGCTCCCCAGAACTTGTGCTAAACCAAATAGATTTATGCAATGTTCAAAACTGTATGTGCAAAAATGCATCCAGCTAATGGTTTTATGAAACTAATAATCATATGTCTTTGCAAAACTAACTGTTTTGTGGCAGTATCAATGGAAGTAATGATCAGTGGTGATATTTTTGTAGACAGTATTATTTCAAGAACTTGGTTTTTTGTTTGGGGTTTTTTGTTTTTTGGTTTTTTTTATAAGCTTGCCTTTGTAATCAATGTTATTGAAGGAACAGACTAGAAGGAAGCCCCTGCAGTTTACTTTGGTTTTGGAGACAATATCATAAAATACTTGTCATAAATGGATTAAACTCCAAGTTTGAAAATTCTGAAGTTGTTTAACTCCCATTACACCTGTAGAAAGGCGATTCTGGAACTGTACTTCTGCAGAAGGCCTTCTAAATTCTAACCAAAATTTTTTTCATAAGACAGTTTGTTTCTATGCTTTTGTGCCAACATTGTCCATTAGATTAAATAGTTCTTTTTCCTCTCCCTTGTTTATCCCCAAAAGTGTTCATACAGAGTAACTGTATTCCCTCTCAGCTTTTGTTTTGCTAGGCTAAACAAGGCAAGCTCTGTTGACAGATGGTTGGCCAGAACCCAGCCAGGCAAAGCTGACACATCAGCTTCAGAAAGCCAGAAGCAATCACTCTTTGGAGGTTACCTCCAATGCGACCCATCAGAGATTTGAGAGCAAATACACATTCTTCCCATGCCCCCATTACCAATACTCCACATGAACTAATTTTTTAATTTTTTTTTTGTAATAATTGTCAATCAGAGGCTCAAACCCTTTTATAGACATGGGAATTGTAATTGTTGCCTGAGTTAACATCGCTGGAATACTTTTGATCTAACCATTTGTACACTAAATTAAATGAAAAGCGACGAGTCTGAAGAGAGGGCAGTAAAAAGACATCATGAATCTGAGTTATTTCACAATTTGAGATATGACAACATCCTTGCTATCAGTTTTATTGCTTCCTCTATTCATGATCAGATTTCTTATATAAATGTATGTGGCAGTCATACTGGTTGACTACTGTGTGTACATATTTTCCCCTCATGCTGAATGAGTTCTTTGCTTGTGGAAAACCGGAAGTGTACAGAAATCATCGAAAAATCCTGGATATTTTATCCCCTCATTCCTTTAATATAGACCCGGTAACAACAATTACTTTCTCCCTTCAAGACGTAAATGCCATGGCCAAAATGCAAGTTAAGGTACTTATGTGCTGACAGTATAGAAAAAGAACTGCTTGTTTTAGATTTAAAGTTATTCTCCTTCCCCATCTTAAAAATATTTTGCAGCCATGTAGTGGCTTCTTACCAACAGTGCTGGCTGCTTGTCAACATGGGTGAGGTAATCCCTACACATACTGCTCAATCTTTGGAACTGGCTAATCTCCAAACTGTAAAAATGAATAGGCTAGGCTGTTGAAATAGGCTTTGAAATCTTGTTCCTGTAAGTCTTGCATGGGAAAAATATGGATTCTGCCACCTGTGGATAGTTTTATGACTAAAAAATCTGGTTAAGATTTGCCCCATGCACATGTTCTGCTTTCAAAGAAGTCAAATCTCAAAGGAGTATTTATCAGGACCAATGATCCATGCTTAGCTGTCTGTTTCCCTCCCTCCCTTCTGTTGTTAGTTCCTCGCATCCTTCCTTCCTTCCTTCTCCTCACTGCCTCCCTCTTTCCTCTCCCTCACTCCCTCAATCGCTTCCCTCCTTCCTATCCTCTTTCTATTACCCAGGTTTCTCTATTTTATCACACATCATGGGATGATTTTTTTTCTGTACTCAAACAACAGTCTTTTGTTGTGGATACTTCAGTATTTGCAAGTGTAATTTTAAAATAAAACCCAATTTGATTTGGACAGTGACTGAGCAAGATACTGCAAAATATATAACCAGTTAAATCTGAAAGCTGAAATTCTTATAACATGGCATTATCACAAGTATAAAACATCCATGAAAACATGTCTGCCTCAAATCCTTAGTGTGCTTGTGAGTGTGGGCGTAGGGGCTGGGTAGAAGATTGATGCAGGAAAAGGAGCTGCTACCAGTAGAGAGGAAGAGGGAGAGAGCACAGGGGAAATAATGGAGAGGAGAAAAGGAAGACAAAATGTCCCAATCAAACACTTTCCATCATCATCTCAAGAGCAGCTATAATGAATGACCTGAGCTGAGTGTCACAAGAAACTAGGACTTGACAGATGTACAAAAAAATCCATCAAACGTAAGAGCAGTGCTAACAGGCCCTTGTACTGGTTGGCATGGACATCGACTCAATATGGTCCCTTCCATACAGCTCTTCACAATGCCACCCTACACTTACTATTCCTTCTTTAATGTTTCTCTTTGCCTGACTGAGTTTCCATATGTTGTACTCTGCCTTACTGCCATATGGTGCAATGAAATGTAATAGCTTCTACATAAAGTGGTAAGCAAAGCATTCCTTAGTCAGCTGCAGGATCACACTGCAGTCTTCTCTTTGCCAGTAGCCCTGTCAGTTTCTGGAGGATCATCTACTCTGATTTTTATTCCATTTACCTTGGCTGCAAACAGGTATTGCATACTGACACTGCTTCTTCCCGTTTGTATTTTGAGGAATCTCTTGGAAATATTTAGCTGCCAAAAGGATACATTTGCTTTGGTTTCTCATTTTTGGCCTTTGTTGCTTGTAGTTTTTTTATAGGTATTAGAACCTATTTTTTTATCTCGGTTCTTTGCAATTATAAAGTTAACTGTGTGCTAAAGTATTCTGTTGCTTAATATTCTCTAGTGCTGAGGTTTTAGAATTTCAGTGACCAGTTCTTGATTATTACAGTTTTAACACAAATACTTTATTTAAAAAAATGAATGAAAATCCAAGAAAATAATGAAGAAATGACTGATCAAACAGAACCATTTATATGTTTGCTTGTTTTATTCTTTCCTTGCTTTAAAACTTGTTCAGCACAGCTCTCTATACTTTTATCGCACATTTTATCACATGTGTGTTAGCACAATAACTTCCTCAAAGGGAAGTGAAACATTGTCACTGGGAGGAATGTGACATAAGGCAAGGCCAGTTTATAGTAATTCTCTTGAAGAAATTACTACTATAGGCAAAATTACTTCCAGGGGCTTCCTGAAGGCAATGTGGCTCTGTTTAATAGTGGATTAAATGTCTTTGCATGCAAGAAGACAAAATCCTATTCTTGTGCACTAAGCTGCCTCTGGAATCCGGTCAGGGACAAAACTGAAACATTGTCAGAAATACCTTACTTTCAAATCAATTCTGTTTTTATAGTTCAAAGCAAATAGAGCATGGGAAAGGGAATATAGTTGGAGTAAAGATGAATATTAGCAGAATATTTTTATGCTATACATAGTTCTAAATTATTAAGGTTTATGCAACCCTTAAATAGGTTACTGCTATTAGTGGAGGTATAAAAAATAAAATGACAAGGTTCTAAACTTCTTTTTTTTTTTTTTTTAAAACTTACATTCCTTATGTTTCAATTTGACTATAATTATGTTGTACAGTGTAGAAAAATATCCATTTCTTGTTTCAGTCATTCTGTAGAGGAAAGTGTTTTGTCTTGCAACATCAAGCACTCTGAAATCGGAATTCTCTTTACTCCCATAAATGCAAGTATATCACAAAAAACTCCCTTGAGGACACTGGAATTACACAACAGGTGCACAGGAGAAAGGGACAGACTTTTGAGAAGTAATTCTATGCTGAATGTTCAAGGAATGCGATACAGGATGTCTTTAAGGAAGATGAAAGGGTCTCTTTCACTACTGTAACTGTGTTGAGGGCTGCTCAACATGCAAAAAAAAAAAAAAGACAAGGAACCAGATTAGTTTAATTCTGCTGTTGCAGAGTTTTTTGTTTATGTTGTGGGGTTTTTTAGTTTGTTTGTCTGTTTGTTTTAAAATCTTGTTTGCCACACTTTACAAGGTAATTGCATTTTCTAGGTACTGAAGACTTCCCACCAAGTTGTTAATATCTTGAGCTTCTAACATTGCTTTTAACAGGACTAGAACTTTTTACGTGTCTACTCTAAAATTGTCCTTGCTAGAACCTGTATTTGCAAATAGTAGAGAATTTATATTCAGCACTGTTTCCATTTCTATTATATTAGTCAGAGTATGATACAAAATAACCAATTCCCTGTTCGTAACATGACATTTTCAAATGTGTATTGTGAGTCTAACAGTGATTGTGAAGATGTTGGATACATTTCCCAAAAGTGAACAAATTTATCTCCAGGAAGCGAGGACAAAGATGAAGATAGCTTTGCAGCATATTCCTTAGCAGATGTTGCTTTGTGATAGACATTGGTCTACAGGGAAAACCACAGAAATTTGTTTGTGTGCTTAAACAGTTCTTTATGAGAGACAAGAAATGTTCCCACTGAGCGACAGATACCATCTGAACTGTATAGTCTTTGTGGTAAACTGTTTCTCACAGATAAATATAGAATTAACAAGAAATAAAAGGGGATACTGCTGTCTTAACTTGAGAATACATTGCTCCAGAAATCAAAAAAACATGTTCTTAAGAGACAGAGCCTTGGTTACATCACTGCTAAGTGGATGTTCTCTGGAAGGAGCTGGCTGTTCTAATGATTATATCTGGCATCTGGTTTAAAGCCTTTTTATACTTTTTGAATTAGCTGGTTCTTAAAATACACAGGCTGCTTCTTAAAAGTTATCCTAATGACTTCAAAGAGAGAAGCTGATGGGCCACTTGAAGTGCATAGCTCTGATATTTGGTAAACCGTCCTAACTGGGGATCGTGAGGTAGAGATTGTAAAATATTTTAGGGACAGAGGTGAAAGAGCAAGAAAGGACTTGGGTTACTTTAGCTATGTTTTCAAATAGGCAATTTTTGTCTGTGCATCTGAGCTGCAACATATCTCAGAATTCCCAATTAATTTTAAAAAGCAATGCTCTCAATGAAACTTTACAAACTAAGTATGTTAAAATTGTCCAAATACTATGCACTATGATTTTGTATCACTAGTTGTTTGATATAGATAATCTGTTACAGCAGTCACAATCAATTTTCTTTGAGATAATATTCTTGAAGTTTAATAGCAAAAGCACCAGGAATTCTTGGGGCCTTTTGCTCAGAACTGTCTTGTAGACAGTAACAAAATTTAATGCAGAACTTCTTGTGGAAGAAGCTTGAAGGACAGACAGACTAAGTTGTCTTAAGAACCTTGGGTTTTATTTTTCTATACTCAGAAGACACAAAATTAAGTGTGTATTTATGTATATGTAAGCTGAAGAAATTGCAAATATACATTTGTATAAATCCAAATATTCAAAATGGCTAAGTTTGAGATTGAAGATGATTTAAAGTTCTTAAAATCTAGAGGAAAAACTAAAATTAAAATCATCTCTTCAGTAAAGAAATATATTTTATTTAATGGGTTGGTTTTCAACAGCACTTACTACTCTTCAATTTTTTCCCTTTATTATTCTGGTTAAATGTCTATTGCTGTGAACATTACTTACGGCTAATAGGTGTGGCTCCTTCTGGTTTTGATTGCTCAACACAGGTCACAGTTCATGCCTTTTGACACCTGATTTAGCCCTTGGAACGTGATTTTGGTAGCTCCTTATTTCTAATCCACCTGGGATCACTCTAGCCAGCTCCATCTCTCTGAAGGCAGCTCATACTGCTGTCTTCCTACTAACGTAGCATCCTCAGTAAACCACTGAGACCATTGCATTGCAACATAGTTCTACAAATTTGTATCCTTGGTACTCAAAAATCTGTTTTACAGAAAAAAAAACCTTCACAAAAGAAGGACAACAACTACTTGCTATTTTCCTACTGATTGGATGTGTCCAATTCCCTGATCTAGTGATTTTAGAGTTGTGTTTACTTTGCACTGAAGGAGCAATTCTACTGCTCAGACACTCAATGCTATTAATTAGCAATAATGTATATAACCATGAACATTAGAGCTAGATAAATGCCTCCTACCATTTTAATTATCTTAAAAGAGACACAAAAGAAAGACAGACCTATTTATTTAACAGCTGAAAGAGAAAACATTTATCTGTTGGCCATGCATATCCTTTGTTTCTTTGCTAACAATACCAAATTATGTAGTTGAAGTACGCTGTCAAAACCAAGAGCATGTAGTGAGAATTTTTATACTAAAAAGGCAGTGAAATACTTTTATTTATTGTGTTTTAGTTCATTAGCTACAAAGATTTTTCTCTTAATATGCAGCAAGTTCAATTATTCTTAAGTAGCTTGCTTTCCATTAGAATAAAAGGAGGAAGATCTAGATTACTCTTTTCTTCATAAATGCAGTAAAATAAAATTAAAAAAAAAAAGTAAAAAAAGTAGACAGAATATACCCTGCTTATCTCATTATTCAACCCGAATTTCCCAGGCTTTACCTATGGACTTTCACTATGAGTTTAGTAAATTCCATAATGTGCTACCTGTGACAGTAAAACTCAATACCAGTTTAACTACAGATTTTGCTTAAAATAGCTCTTCAGTTCTGGATGGGATATGAACTATATATTATAGGTGTTATTTTAACTATTGCTAGTTAACATAAACAGTATCTCAACTGCCTTTTGAATTTTTTCAGTCTGTGCCAAAACTTGATCTATGTTGCATTGCTTAAGGGTGGGACATGCTCAGGGAAAGAAGAGGATTGAAAGGTGAAGATTTGGGACACATACAGCCCTAAACACATATCTTCCCATATCTGAGCAGAACAAGTGAAATTATGAGTAAGCTGATTGCTGTCTGCCTTTGAGGCACTGTCACATTATTGCTGTTTGAGATGCAAGTTGGTCATTTGAGAAGTCATCGAAACCATGTCTTGTGAACAGAAGAGTTTGTTAGGAGACTGAACTGAGACAGCTTGTGTACGCTCTGGAGGTACACTCAACAGGTGCCATCTCCAGGACCCACATAAGCTTAGATCATGCTCAGTACGAGTTTGATTATTCAATACCACAAACCTGATGGCAGTTACACTTGCACCACAAAGGCATGGCATCACATATTTGAGATAGAAACTTAGCAAAGAATGAGTGTGATGCTCAGCCTGAAGGCCCTAGTGTAGTTGTATTGCTTACTGCTCAACAACTGCAGTGCTTAGCCAATAGAAAATGAATGTAAACTGATTAAAAGTTATTGCTCTGCCTGGATTACATCCAATGTGTATGAACACGCATGAAAAAAAAACCCAACCAGTAAACAAAATGTCACACTCACAGTCACTTGACCCTTCTTACTGGGAAAAGTTACACCTACTAAAGCTATTATTTCAAACCAGGATTGTTTTCAAAGGTCAAAACCAACATTTGCATATCCTTTGAAATTGAAATAGTTTCTGTTTCAGCAATTAGTGTAACAGAGAGGGGAAGTAAGAATGGCTGGCAGGACAAGGGCGGTTGTAATGCATAGCTATCAGAGAACAAGCAGCCCCTGGGATACCCAGGGGCTACCCAGCAAATAGGGTCACCTAACACAGACAAGTATGGCTTGTGCCACCAGACAGTGAAGCAAAGACCCCATCTCTGGATCAGCTCAGAGAGCACAGACTCACGTGACAGAGTCACAAAGTCCATTGCTAGCCGTGGCTAAAAAAAACAAGTGAGGGCAGTGAGACAAGACATGGCCAAGAAAGCCAGGAAGGAGGTGAGGCACTGCTGCAGGAGTGCTTGGCAGAGCACAAGACAGCATAAAGCCCAGTGCTGGAAGACTGCTCTGTGAGGGGCAGTCAGCCAAACAAGGATCTGTGCAGAACCATTACCCTTGCCTTATCTTTTAAGTTGCTTCCAGGCCTTGCTTCTCTGCAATACTTAACTACTATACTACAGAAACCAACTGACCTAGTAGTTGCTTTCCCAGAGGAAGAGGACCAAAAAATGCTATAGTTACCTTTCAGGAATCACAGAGTCAGAATCACAGAATGGTAGTAGGAATTGGAAGGGACCTCTGGAGATGACCCAGTCCAACCCCTCTGATAAAGTAGGCTTACCTAGGAAGGTTACACAGGAATGTATCCAGGAGGGTTTTGAAAGTCTCCAGAGAAGGAGACTTCATAACCTCTCTGGGCAGCCTGTTCCAGTGCTCCATCACCCTCACAGGAAAGAAGTATTTCCTGATGTTGAGATGGAACTTCCTATGTTCCGTTTCTGCCCGTTGCCCCTCATCCTATCATGGGACACCACTGGAAAGAAATTGTCCCCATCCTCCTGACACCCACTCTTCAGATATTTATAAATATTGATAAGATCCCCTCCCAGCCTTCTCCAAACTAACCAGTCACAGGTCTCTCAACCTCTCCTTGTAAGAAAGATGTTCCTATCCCATAATCAACCTCATAGCCCTCCATTGAACTCTATCCAGTAGTTCCTCACCTCTCTTGAACCAGTGAGCCCAGAACTGGACACAGTACTCCAGATGTGACCTCACCATGGCAGGGTAGAGGAGGAGGAGAACCTCCCTCTACCTGCTGGTCACACTCTTCATAATGCACTCCAGGATACCATTTGCCGTCTTGACCACAAGGACACATTGTTGTCTCATGGTTAACTTGTCCACTAGGACTCCAAGGTGCTTCTCGGTGGAGCTGCTTTCCAGCAGGTCAACCCCTAACCCGTACTGGTATATAAGGTTATCCCTTGCCAGGTGCAGGACTCTACACTTGTCCTTGTTGAATTTGATTAGGTACCTCTCCACCCAGCTCTCCAGCCTGCCCAAGTTTCACTTAATGGCAGCACAGCCTTCTGGTGTATCAGCCACTCTCCCTCGTTTCGTATCATCAGCAACTTGCTGAGGGTTCACTCTGTCCCTTCATCCAGGCCATTGATGAAGATGCTGATTTATAACTCTGCTTATCTACCTTCTTAAGAGTGTTTTCCCTGGAGCAAAAAGGTGGACTAACTTCTGTTATTCTTCATTGCAAAGATCTTCATGGGTGGTAGACAGTCAGAATAAATAGCAATTTTTTTAAAAATTAGGATTTCACTGTGGTTTCTTAAGTGTTCACTCTGAAGCTCTGCCTGCAAACTATGGTTCAGGCTTTACAGTTCCCTGGTGCTTTACATGCATGCTCATACTATATGCTGTCAGTTTTTACTTATGGGTTTTTAAATACAGATCTTGTTTACTATTGAGAAAGTACTGTGTACCCTATTCTGCCATGGAGTTTTTCTTTCAAGTTGCACGTGAGCGGAAATTGGTCTGAGTAAGACAGAAGAGGGTAATACTCAGGAAAATAGTAAGCATACACCTGCAGTTTCCTTAAACATTTCTCAGCTGCAGTATTTTACCTACTTAATTTGTCTTGTTTGCTACCAAGTGCTTTGGCCCAGAGCATTTAATGAACTTCTACAGAGGACAGACCTATACCATCTAAGGGTACTTGTACTATTAGAGGGAGAAGGTGCTGACAGAAAAACAGGGAATTTACCTGTTTCAGAATCACCTACTGTCATCTGGTTCACAGACCTGAAAGGGCAAAATAGTAATATATTAAGAAAAGTGCTCAGTACTGGTTTACTGAAGAGAGGACACCAACTATTGCCAAGTTACTCTTGCCAGAATTGTCAAGCTTTGTTGTCCATGGAAGCTTGTTTCACTGGCAGTAGCCCAGAGGAAAACCATGGGCTGTGGGAGAATCTCTGCTCTGGCACCTGGAGCACCTCCTCCCCCTCCCTCTTCACTGACCTTGGTGTTCGCAGGGTTGTTTCTCTCATTTTCTTTCTCCTCTTTTCTGGCTGCTGTCATGCTGCAGTTTTTCTCCTTAATTATGTTATCACAAAGGCACTACCACTATGACTGATGGGTTCAAATTTGGTCAGCAGTGGGTCAGTCTTGGACCTGGCTGTCATTGGCGCTACTGGACATGGGGGAGGCTCCTAGCAGCTTCTCACAAAAGCCACCCTTGCAACACCTCCCCAGTACCAAAATTTTGACATGAAAACTCAATACATGCTCAAAAACATGACATAGTGCATTAGTGATACTCTTTTCCAGCCAGGTTTTTATAAATTTTGTGCATGTGTGTGTAAATAACATGGCTACCAAAATTTTCTTTAAAAAATAAAAGGATCAGCTATAGTTAAGCAAACCAATCCAATCTGATACACAAAACAACTTGTGATTTTTAATAAGATGGTTTACAGAAGACAGCAGAATAGGAAATTCATAGACTGATGTTTTCAGGCCTCATTCTCATTTTACATACACCAAGCTGCTATAATCAGTGCATCTGATCGCTATACTTTGCAGCAGATTAAGCAAAAATCAGGCTATTAAGTACGCTAGACAATAATTCTAATCAAGTTCTGTTGTTAAATAGGATTATTTACTCAGTTGTTTATGTTTACTTTGAAAGTACTCTTTGTAGCATTAAAACCAGGACAACTACATCTTATAGTTAGCTATTTTATATGTCCCTACTTGTTTATTAATAAATAAAAAGATTTGCAATGATAACAGTATTTTAGGGAGCAGTGTATTAGTTTCAGAGAGGTAAGTCAATTTTGTAAGAACTGAGGATTTGTGATTCTCTTATAAATCAACGGTATTTTCCAGTATAGAAAAGCTGCTGCTGTCAGCTGCCAGAAATTGCTATAACCCATCAAAGTCAGTGGAAATATGTTCATATACACTGGCTGACAGCAGGATCAGAAGATGCAGCTTCAGAACCATTTGAAAGCATCAGAACTGCCTGCATGAAATAGCTACAAAAATAGAGTACAATGTAAACACTACTTTGGCATGAGATGAAACAACTCCAAAAAAAGCCCAAACAAATTAAACCCTAGTGCATAAAATTAGAATCCTGTGAAAAAAAAAAATCACAAAAGCCAGTGAGAAATACAGTAGTTGAACCAAAATAGAATGTAAAGACAAGAGTAAATTCTGCTTTAATGTAATAGCTACTGAACACCAGATGTGACAAGCAGTGAATAGGTCTGAGCCTTGAAGACTCCATCACTCACAGTAGTGGCTAAGACATGTGTATCTCCTTCCTTTTGCCTAATCATTGGATAATTTGTTCTGATAATTGTCTCAACCATGTTCACTATTACTGATGTATTGGTTTCCGAGACAACTGAACTAGTAACTCTTGCCTGAAACATTTCTAATTTCTAAACATAATCAGTACATGACTTGCAACAGGTATTTTTGTTTTTCTTCAATCCTCATGCATTTTCCCTTTCAGGCCTTGCTGGAACATGAAAATCAACTCACCTTCTCCTCAGCTTTCAGTTATGTATGGAGTTGCATTTTTATGAAAAGTGAATAATTCAATATTAAACTCTTTATAATAGCTTCTGTTATGCTTGCGTAATTGTAAAATGAAGGAAACTTTGTCTCCTGGTTTTGGTACACAGTAACTCCAGTTAAAGAAACTAATTTTACTTTTGTGCTAGAAGGAGAAGGTCCAGGTTAAGTATCTGAGAGATTGCATTAATTCCAGCTGAGTTAATGCAGCTGATGTGATAGTTACCAGAAAATGACTGTTAATTACTAAAGGTCAGCCTCTGAATAAAAAACCAAACCAAACCAAACCAAACCAAACCAACCAACCAACTAACCAAAAAAAAACCACCACCACCACCAACAAAAACAAACACCCACCCCCCAAACAAACAAACAAACAAACAAACCAAAACCACCAAAACCACCAAAACCAAATCCAAATTACATACAATGAAAAACTGTTCAAAAGGAAGGTGGTGTGAAATGCATTTTGCAGTACTAATAAAACAGCATTGAACTCTGAGAAACAGATGTCTCAACCCTTGTTCTCTGGCTGTATCTATTATGACAGATCAAAAGTCTATATCAAGCCCACTGAATCCATAAATATAAAATATTACTTGATATAATGTCATTTTCATCTGTAGTATTGAAGGCTTCTCTTTTAGATGGATTCCTGCGCCTGTGTTGAACATTAGGGAGTGACTGTCTGGGTTTTATTCTTTCTAATCCCCAGTCACATAGGTACTTTTCACAGCTGCAAGTGCATTAGCTTCAGTACACTTTGGATTTATATCTTTGAACCAAAGAGAGAGAGGACTGCATGCAATTTCAGCCATCTAAAAATTAGGTTTCCAGTCCAAGTTGCCTATCTACATTCTTAGTGTTGTATGAAAGACAGAAATACACTGTCACTTGGTAACTAACTGACACTTTTAAGGAACATGTCTTAGGATCTGCTAAATCTTAAGAAAAGTTTTCCTAAATTGTGGAGGCATTTGTTTGTTTAAATGCAGGAGACGGTCGTGCCTGTGGAGAAGTTACATACAACCACAGTAAACTCCACCAATGTGAGAGACTTCAGTACTGTTAGACAGAGAAAAGCAGAATTTTCTCCTGTTCGAGAAGGAAAAGGTAGCTGAAATGTGTTTAGTTGTAAGAAAAGAAGAATAAGGCAATATTTGGTGATTGATAAATCGAACTTCAGATCTTGCTAGGCAAAAAGAAACACTGTGTGGAGCAAGGCACTTTCTACAGATGAAAGCAACAATAACACAAAGCCAAACATGATGAAGCAGTTTAGCCCTTTTGGGTGAGCAGGTGCAGGTAGACTGTAAAGATGCACATCCACAAAGAACAAGGGAGAAGAAAGCATTACAGATAAGAAAGATTTTCTGACTACCCTGTCTGAAATGTTAACAAAACTTAGGTAGATATTCAAAGGGCTACCCATACTTTTTGTTATTTCTGCTTTTAATTGCTTTTGGGCTTTAAAAGAACTGCAAGGGTGCTGCAAAACACACAACAGATAAAGAAGAGGTGTATCAAACTGCAAAGTGTAGCGTTTATCAATTATGCTGACTGAAAAGAGGAAACAGAATGAAAGGAAATCTGCATTGATTAAATACTGCAAAGACACATTGCTGTCTCCAGCTAATGGAGTTATTTAGAAAACTTTGTGTTCTACTCCCAAAAGAAACTTCTCATAATTAATTTATTCTATTGTATTGCTTCTGCAACCCATTAAGAAAGAACGTTGTGATGTGGAAACTTGCATTGTTGGCTCTTAAATGATGACTGCAATGTTATTCCCAACCACAAAGGAATTTGTTTGGAAATTATATGAGATAGGAATAATGATAAATTTAAAAGAAAGATGCACAAGCAATTTTAATACAAAAATAGAAAGATAGAAAAATGCCATTGAAAAACTTTGCTGCCTTTCTGCCCAAGCAAAACGTAATAGATTTGAGGACAATCACGGAAATGTTTTATATCTGCATGTACGTGTAAAAGAGTTTGTAAATATATTATATACTGTTGTTTGTAATCAGTGTATTGTAGGTCATATGCTAAACAAAATAGTGAAGCTAGAGGAAAGCATGTTCATTCAAACACCAGCACAAGGTACATTCTAAGATTAAAAAAATAGTTTTTATGAAAATAATATTACTTTTTTCCCCCTGTGTATTCTGCAAATTCTGCTAAATCAGAATGTCTCTAGTCAGTGAAGTCAACAGCAGTTTTTCTTTAGACATCGCAGAGCCCAGAAGTCAATATTTCAAGGACTGTATCTGAGTCCTCACAACATTTGAAATTAATATGTAGATAAATATGTGGATTAAGAGTTTTGAAAATGCTCCAAACTCATAAACTTTGTAAATTCAGGAATCACTTAAAGCACAGACTGATAGAAGATTATGAATATGATTTTAGAATCGCAAGCCACATAATTCACTCTGTTTAACGTATCACTATGGACAGAAGTAGATTCCAAAATAGTACCAGTGGGAAATTAATGCAGAATATATATAGAGATACCAATGAATTTGCTCTTGATTTTCTTAAGCAGAGATACTAAGTAATTCAAAGTTGTCAAATAAAAGGAGGAATTGTTTAAATTCTTCAGGCATTCATTTTTGACATCAGTAATGGACAACCACACAGAAATACATTTCATGATTAAACATTCTTGTCTAAACCTAGGAGCCAGAATAATTTTTCTGACTAACAGTGCAATGCCTTTTTGATGTAGTTCAATTACTTACGTCACCCATCTGATAGCATGCTTTATTTCACAAGGATTTATATTCTCCCACGGAAGATAGGCTATATATTATGTCTGTAATGACGGCAGGCTCTTTCCTCTCAACCCTGTGTTGAGCTGAGCCACCGTGGCCCAAGCAGGTTTGTCTGTGTCATCCCTTCTGGAAGAGTGCTGGGATCTCCAGTGCTCCAGAAGCCATGCCTACCCATGAGGAGCAGACCAGAAGATGCTAACTTCACATGTGCTCTTGACAATGGATCATACCTACTTTGGTCCGATCTCAAGGGCTGGCATCAAACAACTCACACTGGGCTGCACCACAGGCTTGGAGAGGTGGTAGTGAAGCTGGAGACAGTCCCTACTCATCACAGAGATGTGAAGATGAGCTTTATTACAGAAATACTGATGTATTTTGATATTAGCTTCCCCCCCTCCCCCATGAGGGCAACAGGACACTAGGGGATGTTCAGTGCTTATGCCATAGTTTCAACAATGACAAATTTAAGGCACAAGTCTAACATCTGCCAGCTTCTATGGGACAAAGACTGACTTTGAGGTCAGAATTTCACACTAGCCATCAAAATCACTCTTTGCCAAGAAATACAGCCCCAATCTAAAACCATCTAAAGCAGACAGGAGATATCTGACTATTTATACATTATTCCAAGACTAACATTTTCAAAAGTTATTGAGTTGGAAGCTTAAGTGTTATTCACTTCCATTACTACACCAGGACAGATTTTGTAAAGGTACTTAGTAACCTGAAAATGTCAGTAGATACCTAGTGGCATTTTGAAAAGTTTTACCTCTATCTGCCTAAGAGTTGGTGCTTAGCTGTACATTTTAGCTTTTAAGTGAAGACTTTAATGTAGTTTCACATCCAATTTTTCACAGACAGTGCAGTTTTTAATAGATTTCACGCCTCCTCCTGCATTCCAATAACTCATTTCCTAAGCCAAAATATAATGAAGGAAATTGAGAGTTGTTCTTTTTATAAGCTATAAAGTTTATAAGTCAATTGATTTGTATTTAAAGTTGAGCCTGACTTGGTTGAGTTCCCAGACCCACAAATGGTTGTGCTGAGGTCTCTGAGGGAGCAGCATCCTGAAACAGCCATGCAGGTAGGAAGGTTCGTCAGTATCTTAAAGCTCTTGGAGAATATGAGCTTTTGTCATTAGGGCTTAACTACTTAAGTGCTTTCAGAAATGTATCTCAAAGCTCTTCTGGTTTTTGTGTAAAAGCTCATCTTGGTATTCATCTTGGGTCATAAAAGTATTTCTGTGTGTATGCGGGAGAGAAAGATTCAGGAGGTAGTAAGAACACTTTCAGAAGTACTTCATCCAGAGTAGAGGCAGTATTATTTTTTTACTAAACTACGTAATGTGATTTTTCAGTACAGTGTTTAATTGCAGCATTGCTGTCTATATTTCTAATATGCTGAGTCCTGCATTTGGGTCAAAACAACCCCAGGCAACACTACGAAACTGGGGATGAGTGTCTGGAAAGCTGCCTGGTGGAAAAGGACCTGGAGGTATTCATTGGTAGCCAGCTGAATGTGAGCCAGAAGTATGCCCAGGTGCCCAAGAGGGTGAACAGTATCCTGGCTTTTATTAGAAATAGTGTGGCCAGCAGGACCAGGGAAGTCATTGTACCTCTTTACTCAGCACTGGTGGGGCTGCACCTCAAACACTGTGTTCAAGTTTGGACACCTCACTACAAGAAGGACACTGAGGTGCTGCAGCACATCCAGAGAAACTGGTGGAGGGTCTAAATCACAAGTCTTATGAGGAATAGCTCAGGGAATCGAGGTTGTTCAGTCTGGAGAAAAGGAGGCTGAGGGGAGAACTTTATCACACTCTACAACTACCTGAAAGGATATTGTAGAGAGGTGGGGGTTGATTTGTTCCCCCAAATGACAAGTGATAGGACAAGAGGAAATAGCCTCAAGTTGTGCCAGGGCAGGTTTAGGTTGGGTATTAGGAAAAATCTTCACTGGAAAGGTTGTCAAGCACTGGAACAGGCTGCCCAGGGAGGGAAGTGGTGGAATCATTATCCATAGAGATGTTTAAAAGATGTGTAGATAAATGTGGTGTTTAGGGACATGGTTTAGTGGTGACCTGTCAGTGCCAGGTTAACTCAGACTTGATGACTTTAAAGGCCTCTTCCAGCCAGAACGATTCTATGGTTCTATATTTACAGAAGTATATATAATCAGTGTACATGGAGGGAGGCATGTCAGACACATAACACAAGGTGGTTTCTTTTCAGTAAATCTTTGTGTCATTCTGTAAATCATTTGGTATATTTAGTACAATTTTCATTCAATCTTCAAAAGATGTAGTCTTTTATAACATTACGACTGAATGAGTCTTGAGAAAAAGCATTAAAAAATCTAGCATGTATGCAATAATTTATCATTAAGGATAGATAGTCAATGCATGTTCAACCTATTATCACTGTTGCTAAGTAGGTAATTCAACAAAAGTTGTTTTCTTTCTATTTAAGAGGAGAAATTTTGATTAAAGCAATAGATTAAAACAATGACTAAAGCTATATAAGAAAGAAACCAATTTTACATTATGAAACTCTTATTCCTTCTTGCAATCTCTTCTGCTTACATCCTCAAGAAATTATGTGACGTCTGCATTGGTTTTGTATTTAAACTTCCCAGGCTGAATAGTCATCATGCTTATAATACTGCCTGCTTACATTGGCTGGTTTGTGCAAGGACATAACTGAGTACATTGCATCACAGAGCTAAAACATCAGACTTAAGAGAAAGAAAAACAACCTGCAGCCTTAGAGAATGCCAAAGACATGATTTCATATGAAAGACACTTGGAAAAAAAATTAAAATAAAAATTTGATGTGATGAATCTAGTTTGTCCTCAGGTGTACAATGAAGGGGACAGGGAAATATTTTTTTCAGCTGCAGCTGGTCTCACATTTATGAAAGCATATGTAGCAATAGCAACATGTCAGAATGCAATCACTGTTACTTCTTTTGATGTGCAAGGAAACTTGTGTGTGCTCAGAATGAAGAAACAAGTTGATCCTTTATATAGGAATTTAAGATTCTAAGGTGACCCATGCACAAGGTCATTGAGTTGGTTTGTTTTCAAACACACTTATTTTAAATCAATGCAATTCCCTGCTCAGATGCTTTGAACAATTTACCCTGCATAATTCTAAGCACATAATTCTGGTCTGCAAGCTAGATAGTCAAAACAAAGCAAGGCAGGTTAGACACAGACAGTGGCACCGAGTGCACCCTCAGGAAGTTTGGTGACGATACTGAGCTGGGTGGTGCAGTTGACATGCCAGAGGGACAGGAGGCCATCCAGAGGGACTTGGACAGACTGGAGAGCTGGGCTTAGGTGAACCTCATGAGGTTCAACAAGACCAAGTGCAGGGTCCTGCACCTGGGGAGGGGCAACCAACATTACCAATACAGGCTGGGAGAGGACATGTTAGAAAGCAGTCCACTGGAAAAAGACTTGGGGGTACTAGTCAATGAGAAGCTGGACATGAGCCACCAACGTGCAGCAGCAGCCCAGAAGGCCAAACACATCCTGGGCTGCATCAAAAGAAGCATGGCCAGCAGATGGAGAGAGGTGATCCTGCTACTCTACTGTGCCCTGGTGAGACCTCACCTGGAGTCCTGTGACCAGCTCTGGAGCCCCCAGCACAAGAAGGACGTAGATTTAGGTTTGACATAAGGAAAAAGTTCTTCAGTATGAGGGTGATAGATCCCTGGAATAGGTTCCCTAGACAGGTGGTGGAGGCCCCATCCCTGGGAACATCAGGCTAGATGAAGCTCTGAGTAGCATGATCTAGTTGGAGATGTCCCTGTTTATGGTGGGGGACTAGATGACCTTTGGAGGTCCCTTCCAGCCCGGACATTCTATGATTCTAAGTCTTCACCTAAATCCTTTTGATTTATGCTGTATTGATTTTAAAAAAACCTTCACACAATGGTAAACTGTATGATTTTTAAAATTATTTTAAAAAAGTATTTTATAAAAGCAATTTTGTAAGTTTTGGTAAATAGTGGCCCCTCTGTAATAATAAGCTACACTCATACTATTGAGCTAGATAGGCCTGTGGCAAAGGCATGGACGTTGTCCTGTTGTCACTTGTGTGGCTTAGTACTGCTCAGCCTGGCTCTGGCCACTCTGCTGCCAACCCTTCTGGCACTGCCTAGGCATGGTTTGGGTGATAGGTCAGACTAGTGGGCAGTATGGAGGAAGCTAACCTATTTCAGGACAAAAAGACAAATTTGGCTGTGTTGATACAAGCAGTGCCACACAACTTGGCCAGAGTGCCACAAAACATGTGCATGATGCCAGAGAGTTATGGCCTCTTTATTTTTTTTTCCTAGTGCAGGACAAAGTTATTCTTGTCTCCTCCCACCTTTCAAAATCAGGCACTCATCCAGAAAAATTTGTGAGGTTTGTGTTTGTCTGAATATAGTGATTTTGTACCATTAAATGACTCCAACTTTATATTTACTTTTGTCTATTCAATAATGTAGTTATATTAATGGAGCCTCTGTGTGTTAGTATGGTGGTTCAGACAAGGCAACAAGCCGTGACAAGATAGTTATTATAGTATAAGTCAAATTGTAGATCTGATGAAAGCAAAGATGACTGAATTTCATTGTGTATATCATTACAGTTAAAGCAATGCAAGATGCACTGAAAAATGATTAGAAGGCAGAGTGGTAAGGATTGGAATATAGAATGATACAAACACAATTGTTGGCAAATAAATGATGCTATCTCCTCCACACACCTTGATCAGTAAATCTTGATCTACTTGGATGCATATTTGTAACCAAAAGTCCTACATATTTTTATTCTTTTTTACTCTCTGGAATCAGTCATGAGGGTTTTGTCATCAGACTGGAAATGCTCATTCTTCACACTCCATCACAAGCTTGCAGAAAAAATTGTCAGTAAATGTTCTGCTTCCTTAGTAGCTTTACAGCACAACCAGTATTGCTATCCTGCCAATAAAATTAATAGGCAAGTTCACTGAATACAGATATACCTGATTATCTTTGCCATATTTTTAGCTGAATAGACAACTTGCTGCATGCTGTGACACTTAAGATGCAGAAAATTTAGGAAGAGATTTTCAGAACACAATGGATTTGTGCCTATGTGTAAACTTTCTTGGAAAACAAAACTGTAGTATTAAAATACTTAACTCTCTATATTTTATAAAACTTGAAAATTGTTTCCCATTATAATACTACACATATTTCTCTGTTCATTTAGTAGATCAGAATTCCAGGAGCTATTAATGTAAAGAATACATTTTCTGGGAAACCCCCTATGAACTCAGGCTTCTCACAGGACATAAAATCCATTAGGAGGCTGTAAGGAGCCAGCATGGAGAACAGTTGATGGTAAGAACAGTGAGACAGAGCTTTTATCTTTCTGGTCCTCATTGGAAAGTTTAGCTGGCTTTAGAGACAACTTTACTCTCCTATGGCAGACATCTGTGGCCCCTTGACTGACAGAGTGTACAGTTTAGTGTAACCCCTGGCAGATTCACTGCCATTGCTGTGTAGTCCCACTCTGTAACGTCAGGCTGTTAGTGGGATTTCTAAGTTTAGAAGATGCTGGACATTTAGATACTGTTGTGTTGAGCAGAGCCCGCCCTAGGCAGGGATCGGCGTGCGGAAGATCTCGCGATGTAACGGAAAGCTCAGACTGCCCACGAGGGGCCTTGTGGGCGTGGCTTGTCATAGATAAGCAATTGCAGCTGCACACATAAATGCCATTTGCAACATCCTTCATATTGAAGCCAGTGTCTGCTGATGGTACCCAACGGCAGAGGTTGGGTGGCAGAGATCCCGGGGATCGGGTGTCGGTAACGACAAGATACCTCAGTGATTCATTTGAGTTTTCCTTTAAAAGATACAACACGTATTTGCCATGTGTAGATATTAAAATCCCATGGTCTACAATTTCTACAGTCTACAAATGTAATTGTACTTGTGTATATACACATGAATGCATACATGCCTTATGTGTTTATAAGACGTGCATGTATAAAGGCTTGGCATGCCTTCATAGTTAGGAAGTAGTGATGAGGTAGGGTGCAAGCTCAGGAGCATAGAGAGAAATGTCCATTTGTAATTCCTTGTGCTAATGATGGTAGGTTTAGCCTCCAAACATGTTATGTTAAAAGATTTTTTGAAACTTTTTATTAAGACAAGGTTTCTTTTCATGTCAATAGTATATACTTTACTATATACTTCAGAAATAAATGTGCAATATAGCTTCCAGTGCGCATGGCTCAGTTGTCTTCATCGACAAATTAAGACCTTGTTGGTGCCTGTACATACTGAGAATTATCTACTTAGTGGGCTTGCAGGTTTACAATACACAATGTCTGAAACAAAAATAACAAATATATGACTTTAAAAATGTGTAATTTGGAAACATTTTATAATAGAAAATTAACTAGCTTATGTGTTGACATACAATATAACAAAACCTAACATCATTGTCTGTGACCAGAAAGATTATTCCAGGCATGAAAAAAGACATTAAGTGAATAATATTAAACACGTTGAAGTTTACCTGAACATCTTCTAAACCATAAATAAAATAATCTAAGTAAGCAATTAAGGTGTTTCTGAAGTGAACTTGATATATATGACTGAAGATAGACAAAGGGGTGATTCAAACGTGGCGAACCCGTGTTCACAGCGAGACAGCGGCAGCGGCACTCTCTGCTGCCAAGAACAGAGCTTTTTGCCTCCATTTTTGAGGCTTTCTGAGGAGGACTGGGGCTCCCTGACAGGGGGAGCCGAGGCAGGGGGGAAGGGACCCGGCAGCTCTCGCCAGAGAGTCCGAGAGGACTATGTGGCAGGGGGCATTCCCGGGGACCCAGCGCCAGATTCAAACGCGGCGAACCCGTGTTCACAGCGAGACAGCTATCGCCTGCCCGCTACTTGGCGTGCGGCCAGCAGGGGTGAGTGGGGGAGGGAAAAAGGAAAAAAAAAAACAACAAAAAACAAACAGCAATGGTTGTTGCCAGGGTTAAGCCTCCTGCAAAGAAGAACACATCAACACAGTGTTCCTGCAGGAACTCACTGGTGTCCAGGTCTCTGGCTGCAG